>NC_026000.2:117046493-117074265 GCF_000442705.2 Elaeis guineensis | reverse complement strand
TCTCAAACCGGAGACAACATTGCATGAGGAATGGAAACAAAGTAGTCAAAGAGTCCACTGAACCCGAAAAAGGAGGAGGAACAAAAAAAACCCCACAGTTACCCCGACTATAATTGCTTAAGGTTCACATGTTAGGTTGCAGAGCCTCTGACAAAAAAAAAAAAGTTTGATGGGCGAATCAAGATTTGCAGCGATCATATGCAAGGCCAATCATGCTACCAATTCTCGAGGAATACAGTATTTATGTTACCTGATAAGCTTGATTCAGAAATTTCAGATATGAGTCTATCATGATAGATTTTTATTGATTTGATTCGATAACTTTAAAGACTGGTTGTGCCTTTGTTTGCACCAAGGTAAATGACTTGCAATAATTGAGTACTGAAAAGATTACTGACCCATTCTCCTGTGCCATCCCCCACCGTCCTATGTTGTGATTTCAGAACGGCAGTACCCCTCTTGGATGGTCACCGGCTCACTTCTCTTGGCGGGTCCACAATGCTGGTAAATGCCATGCCAGCCTACAAACAACTCAGTCAAAAAGACAAGCCGTACAGCTAGGATGCAGTCCTTTCGGAGAAAGCTGACACAAGCTAAGTCCAACACACTTTGCGTACCTGAATAGGGCCAAAGCTGCCATTTAGACCCAAACGATGCATTGAGCCAAAAATTTTGGCCATGGATCTTATCCTGTCTGATCCGATTTTTTATCGGATTATTTTAAATTTAATATTAAAATTTAATCAAAAAAATAGATCAATCAAAATCACTCATAATCTGATCCGATATAATATATTTATACTGCTAGACATTACTCATATGGATATCATTATATATAATATCCAATAATAGATAGGTCTAGTAATCTTCAATATACTTGACTTTGTATTAGCATGTGGATAGGTCTCGTATTGAATAGTGAACAAGATGATCTTAGAAACCACTTTTTTGGAAATGATGATCTTGTATGTACAATATAAGTGGCCCACTGGCCCAAGAGGATAATTATCCACTATGATCTTGGTTCAATAAATTTGGATCCAAACCTATGTATCAATCAGACTATCTTGGATTTATCCTTGATAGTGACTATTGGTTTATTATTCCTTATCATTAGTGAGGATAAAGATTGTCCAACAAGGAATCTACCACTAATAATTTATCCTTATCATAATTGATGGAAGAGTCTAGATCCAAGCAATATTTTATCATATTATTTTTGCATATAAATATTAGTTATTTTGGATATGAACAAAATATTTTCTTCAAAATTGTTTTATGTGTGTGTCGATTTTCGATGACATCTGACACATGGTCTAGGGTTCAATCAGTCATAAAATTGATTGCCTATGGATTTGACAATACTAATATGTGTTCACAATAATTGATCGAGGATAAAAGAGATGGATAGATGGACTTGCAGAACCGGTTACTATACATAAAAGAATTTTTGTCCCTTCTATCTATTAGAGAATAGCACAAGTATGCATTTTTATGTATAGGGGGCTGATCCAACTTGCTTCACTGTAAATATGACATATTTATCAAGTAAGGTGGAACATAGTGGATTGGAAACCTAAGGTTATCTCGAAGTTCCATACTTTTGTCTCATCCCTAACACTTTCTTGCTAAACTCAAGCTCAATTAGATTAAGCAGTAGAGAAATTGGTTTATGTGGACTAACAAGACCCAATTAGGGTGCACTAGTAGATTGGACCTATACCCTAGATTAGGTTTTCCTCGATGACCGACTACATGTGAGAACCACTAGCAATGGCCACTTACTATCCAAGTTAGGGTTTCTCGCTAAGGCCTGCCCCTTATGTTATACATAGGGCACACGTGGTTTGGGTAAGTACATGTTTTTCATATTATATATTGATAATTCAAGCAAGAGAGCTCTAGATGACACCTATTAAAGAGAGCGATTGAAAGAAAAAAGAAAGAGATAGGGAGGAGACTTCCAAGTAATTCTTAAAGAGTTTATCAAGTGTGAGATTTTATATGGTGTTGATAGGGTCAAGATTTGTCGTTAGGACATCGTGATTATCAATCAAATTTCGACTTCAATAAAAATTAAAAATACATAGAAAGTAGTGAGTCGGATCGAATCCATAGAGAAGCAGGATTTTAATTTGAAATCTTTGATTTTGCAAAAAAAAAATAAAATTTTGAAGAAAGTAATTTAAGTCAGAAAATAAAAATTAAAAGTACAAAAAATAAATCAGATACTAAGATCTACTAACTAGATCCTAGCATCTACTTGCAATAAAAATAAATAATAAGAATTTAAAAAGTAAAAAATAAATCGGGTACTAAGATCTACTAACTAGATCCTAGCATCTACTTACGAAAAATAAAAGATAAAAATTTAAAGTATAAAAAATAAATTTTGCATTAATTGAAATTAAAATTCAAGTACAAAAATTTAAAAAAATAATAAAATAAAAAAAATAAAACTGTAACAAGGATCTGAAGTTGATCAGCTCAGCCTCGTCGGGAAGATAGTTGATGACCTCTCCATCTTCCGTCGTACTCTGTAGAGCGAACTGACTTCTCTTCTTCTTTTCTTGGGTCCCTAAATCTATCTTATTTTTTTTTATTTTTTTCCTCACTTTCTACTCAATTTTTCTGCTCTAATTTTTGCCTAAAAAATTAAAAAAAATATGCATTAAATTTTCAAAAATTTTTATCATTTTGATGCTTAAATTACTCAATTAAATTAACATCTATTTTTCATAAATATACTCTAATTTTATATATTTTTTAAATTATTTATTTTTATAAAAAAATTAACAAATTCATGAAATTAGATTTTTAAGAAGATGTTAGTACCATAAATTATCAAAAATATCTTCAATAAATATAAAAATATACCACTTATTAATCCTCTAATTTAAATTTTGTTCATCCTCAGATAAAGAAAGAATTTAGAATCAAGTACCGTTTAACTTAAAATCTCAAATTTCATCAAATAATTTTCAAAAGGGCTACTGATATTCAGTAGAGCGTGAGTGAGATATGTCATTAAGTATTAATACTAATCAATATGAGAGTTAAACTAAGAACACTAAATATTTTTTAAATTTTTCTAAATTATCGCTACTTTTATCTTCAAATTATTAACCTTCATATGGACAAGTATATTGTTACTTCCATCCTTCATTTATTGATTGATTTTTTTTCTCTCTTTTTTTTTAAAATATTATACGCTATTGAATATCTTAATCACTTAAGCTTTCTGTTTGATCCATGTAGTGAGTTTTCAGTCAATGACTCCAAACTAGATGGCTTTAGGACACTGGGTATAAAATATCCTTGGACCTACTTGCTTGAATCAAACAGACTACGAGTTAAAACTAGCTTTACAACAAAATTTTTTGCCTTCATACCTTTTGACGCAAAACTCAATACTTGCTTAGGCAAAGAGACCTGATTACTCAGCATGAAGTACTTGAAAACTTTTTTTTAATTAAATATATGAAAAATATATAATTACTTTACATAAGTCATAAAAATAAACTCCTCTTTGATGCTGGTAGAAAAATTTAGAAATACTCAAAGAAAACTATTTAAGTTTTAAACTTAACTCTTTATTGAGTTTTCTTAATACTTGATCCTCAATATCTCACAAACTCTCTAGTTATACATCAATTTTTTTTAAAAATATTTGATTTAACTTGATTCTTAAGTATAATCAGATGCTTAAATACTAAATACTAACTTACTTGAGGACTTTAAAAATTTAAAAATTTTATTATTCTCCCTCCTAACTTAATTGACATTGTCCTCAATGGAGTAGAAAAAATGAAGGATACATGCAAAGAGAAAGAAAAGGAGAGATGTCACCTGATCCAAAAATCTTTTTCAAAATTGATTCTCCTCCCAACTTAGCCAAGATTATCTTCAGATCCCTACAAAAGATACTAAGTAAGACTTGATTGATCTAAATAAAATATAAAAGATAGCAAAAAGTAAAAACTAAAATTAAAAACTGATTGCCTCCTAGGAAGTGCTAAGTTTACCATCTTCAGCCAGACCATATTAATTCTCTCACCTATCCCGTGTCGAATATTGGATTGATAAATTTTAATAATTTTGGATTGTCAATATCAGAAAGATGGTCTATAATAAATTTTAATATTTTATTATCAATCTTCAGAAAGTAGTTTGCATCTCCATTCTTAATTTTAGATAGTTCACAAACTCATTCACAGACCCTGTTTATCAAGAATTTCTCTTATTTGTTTTCTAAAATGCTCATGAATTGAGTTTTTGGGTTAGGAGTTGAGTTCGAAGCAATGGATGCTGAAAGGGTGTCAATTGATTTTAAACATGTATACTCAGATGTGACCAAGGGCAATTTCAGTTCTAGAGGAGGTGATTCTAAAGTGGAAGAACAGACTTCTAGGTTGAAAGGAATGAAATTTTTGGTGAATATATCTTGGATAACTCATCCGCTCTCTCCTCAGTATCAGTTTGGGCTCAAGTTCTTCTATTGGATTAGCCTCAGTACTAACCTCCTCTTCTAAATTTATATTTGACTAGCATCAGTACTAGCCTCACTCACTTGGATTGATATGGGTCATTAAGAATCCTATCACTTTTAAGCTCAAAAATTGCACTGTCACTTTCAAATTGGAGATTCTTAGGTGGGACATTGGATTGATGACTAGATCCAGATGGTTGGTAGGTAGGTGGGTTATTTTCAAAATTCGATATTGTTCGTTTGGCAATTGACCTAGTTCTCTCCTCATGGTAGATTCAGTTAATTGATCTATTTGTGCTTCTAGCCTAGCGAGGATTGTTGTTGGGTCATAATCATTTATTGAAGTTGGCTAAACCTATCGTTGGCTAGAGGGGTCTATTGAGGAGGTGAATATGAAGCTGATTGTAATAGGATGGTTGAGTAGGCTGACTAGGCGACCTCTATTGTAAGCATAATTTTGGTATTGGGGTCTATTTTGAAAATTTTGCACAGAAAAAATTTAGATCTTAGCTGAGTCTGTTGGGATCTCCAAGAAAAATTAGGGTGGTTCCTCCAATTTTGAATATATGTGTTTAAGAATGAATTGTTAATAGGACTAGAGTAACTTTGAGTAGCTTGAACTTGTTCTTGGATGAAAGGTGAAAACTGTATAGTTGTGGGATATTTACTCATATGATGGGCTGGGCTAGCACAGATAGAACAAATCTCCTAATAATTGAGAGATGTATGTATTGCACAGAGATTGTAGATCCAAGGCTAGACATTTATCTATAAGAAGATCGACTTTATCTAATTTTTGGGCTAACAAGTTCAAATCGGCCTTAGGACTAGAGTCAGAATATTTGATCCCATAAAATGATGGGAACATCGATAGATTATAGGTGAAAGAATAAAATATTTCTTCATCTGCTTAGATGGTTCTTAAAATTTCTAGCTATTTAATTATTAGGTGTAACATGGATCAGCCATTTAATTTTAAAATTAGGTTCAACTAGATCAGAAAAAATTATACCGTGTATATATTAGTGCAAATCTTAATATGTGTGTTGTTAAAATTTTTTTTTTTAAAAGGAGGAGAAAAAAAGAGAAAAGAGAAAAGAAAGAAAGAGAAAAGTTCTAAAGGTGAGATCCTTAAGAAAAGTTTTAGACCTAAAGACGTAAGATAAGAAGAATTAGTTGTGGTTCAGTGTTAATTGCAATCAAGTTAGCAAATAGTTAAACATAGACACCTATGGGTTTCTTAGACCTAACAGTTCAATGTAGAGTGGCTTAGTCTAGATACAAATTAGATTTATTATCACTTCATTCAACTAGCCAGTAAGAGGTGAGGTCGTGGGGGTCCTCCCGTTGCTTGCCTTAGATACCAATTAAATTGATCAGATAAGCTAATGAAACCAATTAAATAACCACGAGTCCACTTAGGCAGAGTCTTTGTAACCTCTAGTCTTAAACACTAGTTTCAGAGGTGAGTCCAAACTTACTTTGTACTTGACTTGACCACAATACTCAAATTGAACTCAATTGATCCTTGGGGCCCATGTCTACTTGATTTTAGTTAGGTTTGGGTTAATGCGGGATGCTGGTTGATTTTTTTGGACTAAGAAAGGGTGATGAGATCTCCACCTTATCTTGTTATGGTTGTTTCCTTAAATTAATTTGAGATGAATATGCACAATCAATTTCAAATGAGAGTTCTATGCAACTAAATTAGATGCATGAAATTAATTAAACTTGAAAGCTTACCTTGTCTCCAGCGATCACCAAAAAAAAAACTCTAAGATGATGAATGCTTCTAACAATTAAGTTTCTACATTGTCATGCAATTTTTATTAAGTTTATGTGGATGAATTTTAGGTTAATTTAAAAAATAGTAATTAATATAAAAAAAAATAGTTAGGATTAGGGTTAGGATTGATTTCACCAAGCAAAATTTGAAACTTTCTATCTCTTTTTTGAATTTTTTACTTTTTTTGTAAAAAAAATAATAATTAAAAAAATTAGTAAGCTATATTTATAAAAAAATCAAAAAATAAATATTAAAATTGGTGTTTTCCGACAACGACGCCAAAAATTGATAGGGTCAAGATTTATCGTTAGGATACCGTGATTATCAATCAAATTCCGACCTCAATAAAAATTAAAAATACATAAAAAGTAGTGAGTCGGATCGAATCCACAGAGAAGGCATGATTTTATTTGAAATCTTTGATTTTGTAAAAAAAAAAAATTTGAAGAAAGTAATTTAAATCAAAAATAAAAATTAAAAATATAAAAAATAAATCGGATACTAGATCTACTAACTAGATCCTAGCATCTACTTATAATAAAAATAAATAACAAAATTTAAAAAATAAAAAATAAATCAGTACTAAGATTACTAGTTAGATCCTAGCATCTACATGCAAAAATAAAAGACAAAATTTAAAGTGCAAGAAAATAAATTTTGCATTAATTGAAATTAAAATTCAAGTATAGAAAATTTAAAAAAATAATAAAATAAAAAAAATAAAACTGTAATAAGGATCTGAAGTTGATCAGCTCAGTCTCGTCAGGAAGATGGTTGATGACCTCTCCGTCTTCCGTCATATCCGTAGAGCTAACTGATTTTCTCTTCTTTTTCTTGGGCCCTAAACCTATCTTATGTTTTTCTCTATTTTTTTTCTCACTTTCTACTTAATTTTTTTGCTCTGATTTTTGCCTAAAAAATTAAAAAAATATATACATTAAATTCTTTAAAAATTTTTCATCATTTTGGTGCTTAAATTACTCAATTAAATTAACATCTATTTTTCATAAATATCTCTACTTTTATTTTTTTTAATTATTTATTTTTATAAAAAAATTAATAAATTCATAAAATTAAGTTTTCGAGAAGATGTTAGTACCATAAATTATCAAAAATATCTTTAATAAATGTAAAAATATATCACTTATCAGGTGTGTAGAGAAGTTTCCATCCATCTTCCTACATCTTTTTGTGTTCTCGCATCTTCTCTACAAGTATTAAGTTATCTCAATATACATGTAATCGATGTTTTCATGGTAATTAACCTAAAAAAGATCTATCCATCTTAATCTTTTGTTGCATTATGATGTTGGACTACACTGCAACCCTTCAGATTTATTATATGATATCACCACATTTGATGCTTCATTGATGAATCATAATGGTAAATAGCAATAAAAGATGAGAGGATGGTGAATCATAGTGGTAGATAACCACAGAAGATGAGACGAGAAAAATGTATGACCATGATTACCTCAATAATTACATAAAGTTTTCCAAGAATCCTTATGTAAGAAAAAGCTATATAAATTTAAGGGATAGGATTACTGCAACGCACCACCTAGTGTGGTAGGATTCTAACCCATGCATTGTATGTTGTACCAACTCGATGAGTTAACATCGGTATAAAGTTAGGTCGACTAATTTATAACACAAATTCTTTATAAAAGGAATTTGTTACTAGATGAAGAACATATTATAAGATTTGTCACCTTTTAATAGATGTTCTTGGATTTTTTATTGGAAAAAAAGCATAAAATATTTCAACTCAATTTTGTAGTTTTTATGGTAATATCAACTCAATATCTCTACTATAATCCTGCAATGATGCCAACTCCAATCCTTTCTCTCAAAAACAGACATCTCAGTCATGTATTTGATTTTCTATTTACACGCATTTTTAGAATAACTATATCTTCATACATTTACTCAAAAGATAATGAGAAAGTAGAGAACTATAATATTAAACATAAATAGCATCTATCTCATCTATTTTAAATAGGACTGGAATGGACCCAAGCTAGCTCGAGACTTGTCAGGCTGAGCTTTGGACTTGCTCGAGTGAGTTTGGCTTAGGCCAAGCCTTACAGTTGAACCTAAATAATGATTGGCCCAGTCCAAAGGCCCACCCGAAGCCTACCCTTTTCCAAGCTCAAGAAACAAAATGAGTTTTGAGGTTGGTTTTCCCATCCCCTCCTACGCCAAATACCATGGAGATGGAAGAGGCTACTCTTTCCTTCTCTTCACTGGTTTCTCTTTACTTACATATTAGTTGACCATCTCACCTACTTGGTCACCATCCCTGTCTCGTCACCATGACAACCACCTCAACACTCCACCCCACCCACCATTCTTTTTCCTTTACCTACTCTCTCCTATGGCTTCCCCCATCCATCTCCAAATAATCTTGATAGTCATCCATTAAATGCATTCTTCTCATGTCGAATACCAATATTATCATCATGGGGAATGTTTAAAGAATCATGAAAGTAAAAGTCATTGCTGAATTTAAAGCAAAGAAGCGACAAGGAAACATGTACAGAAGCAAAATTACAAAGTGTTCTCCAATTATGAGTAGCATTATGTGAACCTCATATCCTACTACAATCCCACAGGCGTTCGAGCAGCAAGATGTTTCTAATTTCCACATAGTGATAGAGATATCAAATGGCAATATTAAGTAGAAGCTCTAAGGTGTGTCCAAAACCGTATCTCATCCACTGGTGAGGTCTATCTCGAGGCATGTTTCAGTCATAATTTATCGTGTCTCAATGAATATACTCCTCACGATCACCATCCTTCTTGCTGTCAAGCCATGTGCCATATAGTCAATGTTCACATTGCAAGCCATGTGCTTGCAGAATTCTAATGGATACATGCAATCTTTTAGGTCCATATGAAGCCAAAACCAACCGTGTGAGTTCTAAGATTGTTGTCCAACTAGACAACCCAAAAGGAAAGGGAGATAAATTGGGTTTTTAAAATTTAAAATAAATGTGCACAATTAATAAATTAAGTCTTAGTGAGATAGTGCAGCGAGAGCTAAAAAATGTATGCAAATGAGAGAAGAGATGGCATACACAGAAAGATAGAATATTTTATAGTGGTTTGGTGTACTCCTAACACTTATGTCCACTCTTCAAGCTATCTCCTTGAAAATTTCACTATAATCTATTTAAGATTATAGTTGGATAGTTTTGTTAGACTCACTATCTGCAAATCCAGTTGGTTTTAAATCAGGAGTACCAACCACAACTTTTACAAGCCTTAACCTAAGGCTCCTAATTCAATTCAAGGGCTGAATTCAACCTTTTTCTTAGTTTCAACCCCAACTGAAACTAAATACAACAATTCAAAAATCAGAAAGAAATACAATAAATGTACTCCTCAAACTAAGCTGATTTGTTGTCGCTGAAGCTTGGTTATTGAGAACTTGAATGCTTGCAATCAAAGCTCTTTGTCTCTTATTTAATGTCGTCAAAGAATCAAGAGAAAATTGTTTGGAGGTTGGTGAACACTCTTGATAGAAATTAATACTGATTTTTCTCTACTTTTCAGATGAACAGTTTTCTTCTCGTATTTTCTTGGATTTTCTTTTATCTCTCATCCATTTCCTCTAAGATTTGAGTGATTTGAACTTGATTATAGCCATTTTGGATTATTGAAGGTGGAAAATAGCCATTAGAACCTTTTTCTGGATGAAAAATGGCTTCTGCAGAACTAGCCATTATGCCTGTCTGATAGTAGCCGAGCTCGAATTGACCTCGAGTCGACTCGAACGGCAATTCTCAAAAAATCAATATTCTATCCCACTGAGAGAGCTGACTTGGTCTTCCTTCGACTCGAATTGTAAAATTCAGAATTTTATCTTTCTATCGACTGAGAGAGTCAGCTCAAATTATGCTTCGAGCTGGCTCGAACTACATACTTGAAAAACTATCTTTCTATTAATTTGAGAGAGCTGGTTTGGATCTTGTTTCGAGCTGACTCGACTTGCAGAATCCAAAAACTCCTTCTCTGTCACCCTGAAAGAGCTGGCTTAGATCCATTTCGAGCCGGCTCGGCTACATGCCAAGCCAAAATAGCGATGCGTACCGTGCCAGAGTCGGCTCGATTTTTGGATGGATCAGCTCGAATTTTTTGAGATGATTTTTTTGTGCCGATGCTCTTCAAAATTAGTTTCTCTTGACTCAATTAATTTTAATTGTATTCGAAGTCTTTCAACGGCCTTTTTTCTCTACAAAAATATTCTTTGACATTCTTGAAAAATATTAGTACCTAATTATGCTCTAATATTTTATGATCATCAAAATCATTCCTGGGGATAACAATCTTCTCCTTTTTGATGATGAAAAATATTGAATATATAGCAGTATATATATATGTATAAAAGAAATTTTTCAAAATAAAGAGATATAAATATAAATGTAATAAGATTTTACATTTTCATATACACTATATGCACAAGTAATTTTTGATTTGATTATCTATATGAAAGAGTTATATCTTTACAAAATTTGGGTGTATGAACTTCTCATTAGCTTTTAAAAATTAAACTCCCCTCAATAAATGCATCTTATGAAGTGATCTTCATACCAACTTTTTAATGTTCACAGTTTATTTCTAATGTTTATTGTTCATTGTTTAGCTCAAAAATGCTAAAGTTGACACATTCAATGTTCAATCAGTTGATACATTCGATGTTCAATTAGTTCAATGCCCAATTAGTCCTTCTCTCCCTTTTTGTCAACATCAAAAAGAAACATTCACAAGAAAAAATAATAGTACATAAAAAGATAAAATGAAGTAAATATTCATTAACTTCAGTACATGTTTATATTGTTTACAAAAAAGAAGCTATCCAAAAATACAACATTCATTTCAAAAAGGTGCCAACCAAAGCATAAAACATAGTCTAAAGCAAAACAAGATAAAAGCTAAATCTAAAGATAACTAATTCTCATCAGAGGAAAATTATATGATAGGTTTAGTGGATGAGGAGAAAGAAGCTGGTTTCTTGCTCCGAGTTCTTACAAAAGGCCCGAGGCAAATAGATGGAAAATCAGTGCCAGGTCTAATTATGGCATTGAAGGGGGTGAGGTGGAGGCTAGCTCGAGAAGGTTTGGGCTGAGTAGGAGGAGATATCTAAGACTACAGCTGATCCATCTGTACCTCAACTCTTCGAAGAGCTGTGATAATGATCTCTATACTACCATACGGAGAAATGACAATCTCTTTGGTCCTTCTAGCAACCTTGATGACCTCTACAGTCAACCGATCAACCTCTATGGCTATCCCATACTATCTTTTCTCTAAACTATCTATTATCTGGGATAAGTTGCCAATTTGCTGACTAATGAATCAAGTTGCCCCTCAGAAGATATTCTCTGCTTTTAAGACTCTGATGCATATACAGTCTGAGATCTGAAGCATCAGTCCTATAATTTTGACTCTTTCCAAACTCTAAAGTCATAGAGTAATCCTAAGCAAGTCACCATGAAGCTACTGAAACTGTGACTGAGTGTGCTCTTGAAGTGCATCATGGCTCTACAAGATTTGAGACTTAAAATCTGCAAGCATCCTGCTCATTGATCCACCATAATCTGATCTACAATCCCCTCTATAGAAAAACTATGGGTCATGGCTGGTGTGTGAGGAGAAACAGATGGTCCAGGATGATGCTCTCTAGTGACTGAATCAGGTATCGATGCCGTGCAGTAGCAGGTGTAGGGGAGGATGGCTCAGTAGACTCTAAAGGTTAGAAGGAAGAAGATCCAGAAGCATGAGGTTGCACTCCTTCAACTTCTCTGGCCCATATATCACTTTCTTTTCGAAACTTCATGCGATGAAGAGAATGGATAGTGTAGCATTCCATGTGCTTGAGTGACTTGAAGTCCTCTCTATCCAAATCAATGCCAGCATCTTGGAATATCAAAGTAAAAACCATTCCATATGGTAGACAAGCTTGACTCTTCAATTTTTCAGCTACAGTCTTCATCTGCTAAATCATCATGAAAGGAAGATTATTGTTGTTCCCTCAACTAGATGAACCATCAAACCAAGATCCCATGATAATATCCAGTCAAATCTCTCAGTCCTCGAAAAGAAGATCCTATAGATCATACTATGTAGGAGCTTCAGTTCTGCAAGCAGAAGATTTGCATTGTGAATATTAAAGTTCTCCCCAATATTTCTACCAAGAAGCCTTCTCATACCATCAAAATCATTCTGTAACTCTGTAGCTTGGACTCCAGAGGAAGGCATTTCCAAGAGATGCCCTAGTCTTCTTTGATCCAGAATGATTCAATGCCTTTCACCATTGACCAAATAGACTCTGTATCCAACTTTAAATTCTCAAAAATTCTCTGATCCGATGGGGATAAGTGTGTACCTCAAGTGAGCATAACTTCTTCCAACCTTGCTATCGAATCTATGTCCCAATCCAAAAATTTTGTTCATCCAAAAATTAGAAACTGACCTTTCTTCCTATTGTGACTACTTTTGATGCCATTAAAACTCAATTTGGTCTAGAAATAGAAGTAGAGGGTGTGGAGCATGCTGAACCTCGATGGTGTCTCTTCTTTGAACAGACTTCATGCTGTTCCTCAGCTTGATGCTTCTTTGCTTCCGTGGTGCGAGTTTTGGGTGCCATAGCTCGAAATCCCATGGATTGGAGGGTAAAAAGAGGAGGGACAGGATTTTTGGAGGGTTTGGGATTGGAGCCGGGAGAGGGTTGGAGTGGGGTAAGCTCGAAAGTGATGAATAGGATTTTGAAAATGTCGGATGTTATAAAAAAAAATTGGACCCTGACCATCGAGCTTGCTCAAGCTTTGTTCGGGTCGGCTTGATAGTCGAGTTAGCTTGATAGCATAGTCGAGCTGGTTCGAGCCATAGTTTCAGAAATTCATAAATATTTAAAATTAATGCAATAAATTTCTGAAAAACTTGGATCAAGCCAACCAATATAAGAGCAAAAAGATATTGAAGAAAATTTTCATTGGAAGGGATCACAAATTCCTATCTCACCTTTAATCATATAAATTTATCTTCATTTAATAGTTTTGTGAAAATATCGGCTAATTAATTTTCAGTTGATACAATTCAAGTACAATATCATTATTTTGAATATGATCTCTAATAAAGTGATGCCTAATTTTAATATATTTTATTCTAGATATTGAATGAGATTTTTTGTTAAATTGATGGCACTTGTGTTGTCACATTTTAATGAAATTTTATTTTGATCAATGTTATAATCCTTATGTTGTTGTTTAATCCAAAGAAGTTGAGCACAGCAACTTTCAACTGTAACGTACTCGATCTCGATCATGAACAATGCTATTGAATTTTACTTTTTGCAAAACCATGAGATTAAGTTCAACCCTAGAAATTGACATGTGCCACTAGTACTTTTTCTATCAATTCTATATCTCCCATAATCAGCATCTAAAAATCTAATTAAATCAATTGAGATTTGTTTAGAATACCATTTAGGTTTTATATTCCTATCAAATATCTTAAAATTCTTTTAACAGCAAGCATAGGTGGTTCTTTAGGGTTAGACTGAAATCTAGCACATATGCAAACACTAAAGAGTATATCAGATTTACTAGTAGTTAAATATAGTAGAAAGCCAATCATATCTATATAAATTTTTTATCTATGCTCTTACCATTTTTATCTTTATCCAATCTGCAAGATGGGCTCATGGGCGTGTCAATTGCCTTTGTATTTTTCATCCCAAACTTCTTTAGTATCTATAGAATGCATTTGATTTAAGATATGAAAATTTCTTCCTTCGTTTGTTTGATTTGAAGCCCAAAGAATATGTTAGCTCCCCCATCATGTTCATTTTAAATTCATCCTATATCAACTTGGCAAATTCTTGACAAAAATTTTTATTAGTAAATCTAAAAATAATATCATCCACATATATTTGAACAATTAGCAAATCTATTTTTTTCTTTTCAAAAATAATGTAGTATCTACACTATCTCTAAAAAAATTATTATTAAGCAAAAATTTATTTAATCTATCATACCATGCTCTTGGTGCTTGTTTTAAATCATACAATGCTTTATTAAATTTGAAAATATGATTTGGATAAACATGATTTTCAAAACCTGGTGGTTGCCTACAAAAACTTTTTCAGCAATAAAATCATTTAAAAAAATATTTTTTACATCCATTTGATATAATTTGAAATTCATATAACAAACAAAAGTAAGTAGTAATCTAATGGCTTTTAATCTAGCTATAGGTGCATATGTTTCATCAAAGTCTATTTTTTCTTCTTGATTATATCTCTTAGCAACTAATCTGACTTTATTTCTTATTATATTATCATTTTTATTTTGTTTATTTCTGAATATCCACTTAGTGTCAATAATTAGGTGATCAAGAGGTCTATCAACTAATATCTAAATTTTATTTCTTTCAAATTGATTTAATTTCTCTTACATAGCAATTAATCAATTAAGATCACTTTAAGCTTTTTCAATAATTTTAGGTTCTATTTGAGAAACAAAAGCAAGATAATCATGATTTTTTCTGAAAGAAGCTCTAGTTCTTATCCCCTTTAGAAGGATCTCCTATGATGAGATCTTTAAGATGATGGTGTGCATACCTCTATTCTTTGGGCAAATTATCTTGCTCTTTATTGATGTTTTTTTATGAATCCTTTTCTTACTCTTTACCTTTTTCTTCTTTCTCTTCTTGACTTGGTTTCTCCTTCAAGCTGAGTTCTTTTACTTCATTTTTGAGAATCCCTACATCATCATCAAAAGCATCTTCCTTTTTCGAGGAAGAATTGTTATTTCATCAAACACCACATGTATAGATTCTTCAATAACTAATGTTCATTTGTTGAAGACTCTATATGCCTTGCTAGATATGAAGTATCTTAGGAAGATACCCTAGCTCATCGATTTGACATCAAATTTTTTTAAGTTATCTTTCTATTATTTAAAATAAAATATTTACATCCAAATACATGAAAATAGCTAATGTTAGGTTTCCTACCTTTCCAAAGCTCATAGGTTTTTCTTTTTAAATTGGTTGGATTAAACCT
This sequence comes from Elaeis guineensis, assembly GCF_000442705.2. Taxonomy (NCBI): domain Eukaryota; kingdom Viridiplantae; phylum Streptophyta; class Magnoliopsida; order Arecales; family Arecaceae; genus Elaeis; species Elaeis guineensis. The sequence continues at coordinate 117,058,920 of NC_026000.2, read as the reverse complement.
CTATTAAGAATGTAACATGCTGTGTTAATAGCTTTAGCCTAAAAATATTTAGGTAGATTTTCTTCACATAATATGGTACAGACTATTTCTTCTAGAATTCTATTCTTTCTTTAACTACATCATTTTATTGAGGTGTTCTTGGTGCAGAAAAGTTGTGTTCAATATCATTTTCATTATAAAAATCTTCAAAAATTTGTTTTTAAATTTAGTGCCATAGTCACTATGAATACAAATTATAGTTGAATTCTTTTCATTCAGGACTATTTTATAAAACTTTGAAAAGGCAGAGAAAACTTCATCTTTGTGTGCCAAAAATAAAATCCAAGTAAAATATGAGAAATCATCAATTATCATAAATCCATATTTCTTCCCACCAAGGTTTGTGGTCCTAGTGGGTCCAAACAAGTCTATGTGAATTAGTTCAAGTGGTCTAGAAGTTGAAACAATCTTTTTGGATTGAAAACTTCTCCTAGTTTGTTTGTCGAATTGACAGCATCACAAGCATGATCCTTTTAAAATTTAGTTTAGGTAAATCTTTAACTAGGTCTTTTGCGATCAATTTTGATAAAGTATGCATGCTTGTATAGCCTAACCTATGATGCCATAGCCAATTAGTTTCTTTAATCTTAGCATTCTTAGCAACAAGCTATTCTTCATGACTGTCTCATCAAGATCAACTAAGTAAATGTTGCCACACCTATATCTAATAAATTTAATACTATCATCAAAGAAATTAGTGACTATGCATGAAGATGATTTAAAAATTACTTCAAAGTCTTTGTCACACAGTTGACTTCTACTAAGTAGATTATATTCTAAATTATTCACTAAAAATATATTATCAATCAAGGTAGAAGGAGTAATCTGAATTTTACCAATGTCAATGATTTGTCCTTTACCATTGTCACCAAAGGTGACTACTCCCTCTTTCTTTTTTTCAAGGATGAAGAATTGTTCCTTGTCATCCATCATATGCCTTGAACAGTCACTATCTAAGTATCACTTTCATTTTGATCCATTGGCTGTAAGGTATTCTTACATGAAAATCAAATAGTTTTCTTAGGTACCCAATTTTTTTTGGATCCTTTAGGGTTAGTAACTATAATTTCTTTGAAATCTAAATTTTTTTAATTATTTTATCATTTATTTTTCTTAAATTTCATGCAAATGCCTTGTGTCCTACTCTTCCACAGCTAAAACATGTTATGTGAGAAGTGCTATAAGTGGATAGTGATGCAGAAAAGAAGTTCTTAAGTAGTTTTTGTTTATTATTAGGTTTATAACCTAAACCAACCTTATCATAATTTTTTTTTGACTATTTAATATTATTTATAGTTTTTCTAAACTATATGTGAATTTTTCAACTAAAGATTTTAGTTTGTCAACCTCCTTCTTTAAGATTTCATTCTCTTCCTTCAATTTATTGTTGTTTTGAAGTGTTTCTTCTTTTTCTTTGATTAATACCTCATTCTTTTATTTTAGGTTTTTATTTTTCAGATTTATCTTTCTAAATTCTTTCATTAAGTCATGAATAGTATCTTAAAGTTCATTAAAGGTAAATTCCAAGGAAGGTTCAAAGATTACCTCATCATCTAGAGCCATAAGATAGAAGTTTGCTTTATTTTGAATCTCCTCTTCAGAGCTAAACTCGTCGCTGTCGCTCCATGTTGCTACCATGGCTTTCTTCTCGATTTTTTGAATGATTTCTTCAAGATTCGACAGTCTGCCTTGAAGTATCTTGGTTTCTTGCATTCATAGCATAAGGATTATTCCTTTTTTTTTTCTTTCTCTAATCTTGGCTCTCCCTTCATCAGGTTTCTTCTCTTGAATTCATGCCTTCTTCTTCCTATGAATTTTTGAATTTTCTTATTACAAGAGCCATGTCCTCATTGTCATCATCATCTTCAGAGGACTTACTTTCATCTTCTTCAATTATCGTAGAGTTTAGGGTGATAGTCTTCTTCTTTCGACTCTCATCTTCATTGTGCTGGCCCATTGCCAACTCATGCATCATCAAGGATCTAATTAGCTCCTCGAGTGATAGATTGTTCAAGTTTTTTGCCTCTTGAATAGCCATCATTTTAGCTTTTCATGACCTAGATAAAGACTTGAGAATCTTCCTCACTAAATCACGATTAGTATAAACTTTACCTAGACTTTTGAGCCTATTGATAATATCAGTAAACTGTATAAACATGCTAGTAATTGACTCAGTGAGATCTATTTTAAATAGTTCATATTGATGTACAAGCATATTAATCTTGGATTCTTTAACTTGATTCATCCCTTCATGAGTCATCTCGAGTCTATCTCAAATTTTCTTCTGAATTGCAAGTAAAAATCCGGTTAAACTCATTGGCATCAAGGGCACAATATAATACATTCATTGCCTTGGCATTTAGTTTGGCAAGCTTCTTGTCCATTTCATCCTAATCCTTCTTAAGCTTGGGTGAAGCAATGCCATCCACAATGATTGTAGGTGTATATGGCCCATTGATTATGACATTCCACATATCATAATTAAGAGCTTGTATGAATATGCACAAACGAGCTTTTCAATAGGTGTAATTTGACTCATTGAAAAGTGGTGGCCTATTGGTGGACTGCCCTTCGACAAGTGAGCTTCCTAATTGAATTGTCATGATCTTTTTCTCGTAATCATGAGATCAACAACTAGTAGAGAATCAAGATTCTGATACCAATTATTGTCCAGCTAGACAATCCAAGAGGGGGGGTGGTGAATTGGCTTTTTAAAATTTAAAATAAATATGCACAATTAATCAATTAACTCTTAGTGAGATAGTACAATGAGAGCTAAAAAATATATGCAAATGAGAGAAGAGAGGACACACACATAAAGGCATAATATTCTATAGTGGTTCGGTACACTCCTAGCACCTATGTCTACTCTCCAAGCTATCTCCTTGGGACTTCCACTATAATCTATTCAAGATTACAGTTAGATAGTTTTGTTGGGCTCACTATCTGCAAATCCAATTGGTTTTAAATCAGAAGCACCAGCCATAACCTTTACAAGTCTTAACCTAAGGCTTCCAATCTAATTTAAGGGCTGGATTCAACCTTTTTCTTACTTTAACCCAATTGAAGCTAAATATAACAATTCAAAAGTCAGAAAGAAATACAATAAATGTACTCCTCAAACTGAGCTGATTTGTTATCACTGAAGCTTGGTTGTTGAGGACTTAAATGCCTACAATCAAAGCTCTTTGTCTCTTCTTTAATGCTCTCAAAGAATTAAGAAAAAATATTTGGAGGTTGGTGAACACTCCTGATGGCAATCAATGCTGATTTTTCTCTCCTTTTCAGATGAATAGTTCTTTTCTTGTGTTTTCTTGGATTTTCTTTACTCTCATCCATTTTCTCCAAGCTCTGGGTGATTTGAACTTGATTCTAGCCATTTTGGACCACTGAAGGTGGAAAATATCTGTTAGAATCTTTTTTTGGATGAAAAATGGCTTCTGCAGAACTAGTCGTTGCACTTATCAGACAATGCTGAATTAGCTCAAATTGACATTGAGTTGGCTTGAATGGCAATTTTTAAAAAATCAACATTCTGTCTCACTGAGAGAGCCACCTCGATCTTGCTTCGAGCTAGCTCAAACTATAAAAAATAGAATTTCATCTTTTTGTCGATTGAGAGAGCCGCATCGGATTATGCTTTGAGCTAGCTCAAACTGCATGCTTGAAAAACCATCTTTCGTTGATCTAAGAGAGTCATCTTGGATCTTATTTCGAGCTGGCTCGACTTGCAGAATCCAAAAACTCCTTCTCTATCACCTTGAGAGAGCTAGCTTGGATCCATTTCAAGCCGGCTTGGCTATGTGCCAAGCCAAAATAGTAGGTGCGTACTATACCAGAGTCGGCTCGATTTTTGAGTAGGTCGGCTTGAATTCTTTGAGATGGTTCTTTTTGTGCCGATGCTCTTCAAAATTAGTTTCTTTTGACTTAATTAATCTTCAATTATATTCGAAGTATTTCAACAATCTTTTTCTTCTATAAAAATATTCTTTAACATCTTTGAAAAATATTAGTACTAAATTATGCTCTAATATTTTGTGATCATCAAAATCATTTCTGGAGAACCAAGATTATAAAATTTTTATGGCCATGAGTTTAATCTTGTCAGTAATTGCCAATTTTTCTTAAGGCTGATAAGCCGAAAGGTCTACAACGGATTACACCAATAAAAGTGAGAATCTTGGTCCAAAAGGATGCGAGACAGCAGGGTGCCAAATAGTCCTCCTCCATAGAATTTTTGAATCGTAATTGTAAAATTATAATGTGAAGGATGAAATGCGCTTTCTGTTGCCTGACTATGCAACCCAAGAGGGGGAAAGGTGAATTGGATTTTTAAAATTTTAAAATTAATTTAGAGCCACAAGGATTAAGTAATAATAGGTAAGTTTTATGTAGTAAGTGATTTAAGTAAAGTGTAGAAATGAGATGCAAAAATATAAAAAAATAAAAAAATTTAGATAAAAAGTAAGCACACTACAAACAATCAAGATTTATATTGGTTCGGTGCCAACCTTGCACCTACATCCACTCTCCAAGCTCCTACTTAAAATTTAAATCCACTAAAATGTATTCAACAAGAATACAATGTCGGTACCTCCGACTCTAGCTATCCCAAGCTAAAACACTTATTTTTCAGATACAAACCAATCCAATACAATCTGATTCAAGATTCAGATCAACCTTTTCAAGTTTTGAAACTTTTTTAAAACTAAAGATCAAGACAAAAATAGAGTATAAGAGTTAATGACAAAGAAATACAAGTTTAGCTCCTTTAATGAGCAAATAAAACTTTAAGTACACTTTACACAATAAGGAAGAAACTTTTTTGATTTTTCTCAAGATTGTTGAAGACTTGAACGAGCTCTTGAAAAGTTGGTGAACTTGAAATGAAAGCTTCTTTTGCTTGAAGAGGGCTTTTTGCTTAGGACTGAAATGAATGCTTAAATCTCTTCAAAATATACATCCAAAAAATATGAAATTACCTCCAATAGATCACAAATCTTCTGTTCTTGCTCTTGAGGCTTTCGAATCAAAACTTGATAAAATTATGATTTTGCTCCTAAAATATAATAAATCTTTTTTCAAGCTAAAATCATTAGTAACCCCCTTAAATATTTTGTAATCATCAAAATCAATTCACGGAGCAACAATCTCCTCCTTTTTGATGATGACAAAATACTTGAGCAAAAGCAAAATATAACATATATAAAGTATTAATTAAGAATTTTTAAATTTATAAAGATGCATCACTTAAACATTATAACCAATTATTTGAATAAAATACATCATGAGTAGTTTGAAGATTAGTTTGAAAATTGCTTATGAAGATGCATCACTTAAATATTATAGCCAATTATTTGAATAAAATGCATCATGAGTAGTTTGAAGATTAGTTTAAAAATTACTTATAAAATTATTTTTTTGATAAATTTACTTATTGCCTGATTTTATTTTTCTACTCTCTCTTTTTGACAACATCAATTAAGATCTTAAGAGATTTTTAAAAAAAAATGAAAAAGACTCCCCCTCACAATAGCAATCATAAAGGATATTTCAATTTGCTCATATAGAAGATATTGCCATTCATAATACTTCATAGCATATATATGAGGTATTTTTTATATCACAAAATTAAGATATTTTAATTGATGCCATTCATAAAAATTAATCCAAATGATATTTATAGAAGTTAAAAGCATATATATATATATATATATATATATATATATATCCAAAATATGACTGAAGAGTTATCAGATACATAAGTGTTATAATACATAAGAGTCAAGTCAAAATACATAGGCCATACAAAAGTCATGGGTAACAAAAAATATAACTATCCATGAGTCAAACAGCCAACAAATACAAAGGCCATAAGTTAGATCCGAGACATAAAAGACTAACTATGTTAGATCTAATAAATATCATGGCTAGAGCATCAGAATCAGAAGAGTCAGAGATATAATGAGGAGACTCAGGATCAAAGCCATGGGCACGTCCTCGACCACGTCTGCCTCGGCCACGAGTAGAAGTACCGACATGAGCAGAAGGGTGAGAAGGTCCTGGAGCCTAGGAAGATATGGACTCTGCTAGGAGAACAAGTCTGATAATGTCTAATTATTCTAAAGCTCTCGACATGGACTGCATCAGAGTACCAATCTGAGTAGAGACAGCCTCACTAGAGCCCCTGATCTCTCTCCTCAAAAAATCAAAGCCACTCTCCAAAACACCTCGAAGCCTAGCCGCCTCTGTAGATAGGTTGGAGACCTCCATGATGTCCTCTTGTGGCTGGAGATGGGCTAAGGCTAATAGCTGCCTCTGCAAATCTAAAACTCTACCTGTCAGTCTCAGAATATATCCCTCAAGCTGCTTAAGTCGTGCGGACTGAGCAGTAATCTGAAAGATAGTAGAGACATGAGGGATCATAGTCTGATCTGAAACAGCATGAGATGTCATCCTCTGAGAAAATCTGAGGTGGCAAACTGCTGGGATAAAATGGAAGCAACACGCTGGACATTAACGGAATTGATTGTCTGCAAGTCTAATCTCTGAAGGATCTACTCTACTCACTGACTGTGGTACAGAAGCATCCCTCCTCACTGACTCTGAGGGACCAGCCTCGTGATCAAACATGAACTGAATATCAGGAGATGCTCTGTGATCACGAGGAGGTGAAGATGGTCTCTCCTCCTCTGCTCTCTCTCCTCAACACCCTTTGATCAACTGCCATCAGTCTTTGAAAAATCTATGTGGTGTAGTGTATGGCGGTTGATGGTGTCAGAATGTGATAATCTGATGGCTGCCTCCCTCTCAAAATAGACTCCGAACCTTTTAAAAACTAGGGTGTGTGCCATACCATAAGGCAGGTGAGCCTTAGACCTATTTAGGGTCTCTCTTATGGCCTCAAACATCAGAGTAGGAAGGTTCAAGGGGGTCTCGATGATCACATGATACATGATGCATATATCCCTACCAGATAAGAGGTCATGCCTGCCACTCCTAGGGACAAAACATTTGGTCATCATGTGATGCAAAAGTCTCATCTCTACTGAAAGAATCCTTGCTTCTAATTTATTTAAATTTTTAGTAAATATTCTTTCTAAAATAACACTTAGTCCCTCTTCTTTGATTGAGAGCTTCATATGAGTATAACCTTCACAAGGCAAGTGCAGGATTTGTCTCAAATGCAATGGATCAAGAACAATGTTAACACCTTTCACTAAAGACTTTACTGTTCCATTGCAGTAACTTAAATTCAAATAAAATTTCTGACCAAATCAACATAAGTATTTTTCTTCAATAGATAGTAAAACTCCATCCTTGACTTTTAATTTTTGAACCAATTAAGAACCCTTCTTTTTAAAAAACTTAAAATCTATGTATTTCCTGGGTTCTACTTTTCGATTGGAGAGAGGTACCTTGCTTGGACTAAGTGAAGATTGTGAAGAAGCTGGAGCAGGATCTGAAACTGGGGTTGAAGTAGGAGAGGGCTCGGCTGCCATTCTTTTTCTACACACATCCTCCTCTAACTCACGAACAGACTTTCTTCTCTGCAGTAGCTTCAATTTGGGAGCTATTTTAGACAAAGAGACTTACAAACAGCTTAGGAGACCTAATGAGAGGAGAGTGGAAAGGATTTTAGAAAAAAAATAAAAATTTTGGAGAGATAGACCGTCGGTTTGGAGAAGAGGATTTGAAGCTAGGGTAAGCTTGATCCGCCTAAACAAAGAAAAAAAAGAAAGAGGATTTAGTTCCTAAAAGGATGATTTGAAGGGAGAAACACGTGGGAAGAGAGATTTTAAGAGAATTTTTGCAGTTGAGAGAGTGGAGAGGGAGGAGATTTTTTTTCGGTAGGATGAGAAAGATGAAAGGCAAAGGGTCGGCTCCTTTACAAATGGAGATTTTTCAATAAACGAAGATTTTTTGAAAGAGCTACCTTCGATGGATTTTAATAAAAATTACAAGTTTATCCTAGAGTCGACCCTGGGGTCGACTCATAGCAAGAAAAATTCAAAAAAAATGATGAAAAAATTTCAAAAAAAAAATTAAAACTTGAGGGAAGGATGTCTATTTAAGAGATTGATCATATGAAGGATAGTTTTGAGCTTTTAAGAAGGAAGAGATGAGAATTGACTCAAAAATTGGTTCAATGAATTTTTTGCAAAAAAACTTGAAATCAGAAGGATACTCAAGCTGATGGATCAAGGATTCTTAGTTCTCTCCTAATTTCATAAAATCTATCTTCACTTAAGACTTGGTAAAGATGTCAGTCAATTATTTTTCAGTACAAACATAATCGAGAATTATATTATTGTTTTAGACATGTTCTCTTATGAACTAATGTCTAATTTCAATATGCTTTGATCTAGAGTGCTAAATTAAATTTTTAGTTAGATTAATAGTACTAGTGTTATCACATCTTATTGGAGTTTTATTGAGTTTGATGCCAAAGTCCTCAAGTTGTTGCTTAATCTACAAGATTTGAGCACAGCAATTTCGACTGTAATGTATTCGGCCTCAGCCGTAGACAGTGCCACTGAATTTTACTTCTTGCTAAACAAGAGATTAAGTTAACTCCTAAAAATTGGCAAGTTTCATTAGTACTTTTTCTATCTAATCTACATCCAGCAAAATCAGCATCTGAATATCCTATTAAGTCAATTGATGAGTCTTAGAATATCATAATCTTAGAGTTTATGTACCTTTTAAATATTTAAGAATTTTTTTAACTGTATTTAAATATGATTTTTTTGGATTTGATTGAAAGCGAGTACATAGACAAACACTAAATAAAATATCTGGTCTACTAACAGTTAAATATAATAAAAAATTAATCATGCCTCTATAAAGTTTTGAGTCTATATTTTTACCTCCTTCATCCTTGTTAAGCTTACATAATGGGCTTATGGGAGTACCAATTGCTTTGGAGCCCTCCATTCCAAATCTTTTGAGTAGTTCTCTTGTGTATTATTTTGGATGATAGAGATTCCTTCCTTTGTTTGTTTGATTTAGAATCTGAAAAAGAATATAAGTTCTCCCATCATGCTCATCTCGAACTCTCCCTGCATGAGCTTAGCAAAATCTTGACAAAGAGTTTCATTAGTAGATCCAAATATAATATCATCAACATATATTTATATAACTAAGATATCATCATGATTTCTTTTAATGAAAAGAGTTGTATCTATATTTTCTCTTGAAAAACTATTATCAAGTAAGAATTTACTTAACCTTTCATACCAAGCCCTAGGTGCTTATTTTAAACCATATAATACTTTATTTAATTTAAAAATATAATAAAAAAGCATGATTTTCAAAATTGGAGATTGTTCTACATATACTTTTCAGCAATATAACCATTTAGAAAAGTACTTTTGACATCCATTTGGAATAACTTAAAATTCATAAAGAATGTATATGCAAATAAAAGTCTAATTATTCTAATCTAGCAACAGGTGTAAAGGTCTCATCAAAATTAATTTTCTCTTCTTGATTATAACCCTTTGCAACCAATCTTGCTTTATTCCTAATTACATTTTCATGTTCATCCAATTTATTCCTATATATCCATTTTGTGCCAATTACTGCATAATTTTTAGGTCTTGATATTAAAGTCCATACATTATTTTTTTGAATTGATTAAGTTCCTCTTGCATTGTATTTATCCAATTATAATCTTTTTAGCTTCATCTATGATTTTAGGTTCAAAATGAGAAAAAATACAAAATGATTGTATGCATCTCTAAGTGAAGAACGAGTTCTTACTCCATGTGTAGGATCATCAATGATTAATTCTTTGAGGTGATTGTGATCATACCTCCATTCTTTGGGTAGATCATTTGTACCTTGAGATTGTTCTTATTGTTCTTTACCTTCATCCTCTTGTTTATTTTTATGTTCTTCTTCATTTTGAATTGTTGAGTCTTTTAGGGTGAGCTCCTTCATTCCTTCTATAAAAGGATCTGCATCATCAATACCTTCACTCTTCTTTGAAGAAAGATCATTAGTCTCATCAAAAATAATATGTATTGACTCCTCTACTACTAAAGTTCTTTTATTGAAAACTCTAAAGCTTTGCTAGAAGAGGAGTAACCAAGAAAAATAGTTTCATCAGATTTTGTGTCAAATTTTTTTAATCTCTTTACCATATTTAAAATAAAACATCGCAATCAAAAATATGAAAGAATGCAATGTTTGGTTTTCTTCCTTTTCAAAGCTCATAGGGTATTTTCTTTAGAATTAGTCTATTAAAGCATGATTTAAAATATAACATATCGTGTTAATTACTTTTCCCAAAATATCTTGAGAGGTTGCTTTCATATAGCATGGTACGGACTATTCTATTTTTCTTTCTACTATCCCATTTTGTTGGGGTGTCTTAGGTGCTGAAAAGTTATGGTCATGCCTTTTCATCACAAAACTTTTCAAAATCTTGATTTTCAAATTTGATTCATGATCACTTCGAATATTTTGAATTAAAATTTTTTTATTAGTAACTCTTTGATAAAATTTTGAGAACACATGAAAAGTTTATCCTTATGTGCCAAAAAGAAAACCCATGTAAAATGAGAGAAATCATCAATAATTATAAAGCCATATCATTTTCTAGCTAAACTAGTAGTTCTAGTGGGTCCAAATAAATTCATATGCAATAATTCTAATGGCCTAGAAGTTGAAACAATATTTTTAATTTGAATGAGATTTTTATTTGTTGACTAGTTGGCATGCATCACAAATTTTATCCTTTTCAAAATTCAATTTAGGTAAACCAGTAACCAATTCTTTTTTAATAAGTTTTGAAAGTGAATGCATGCTAATATGTGCAAGCCTACATATCAAAGCCAACTAGTCTCATTAATTTTGACATTCAAGGCTACTAGGTATTTCATGTTTATCTTGAAAGATCATTCAAATCTACCATATAAACATTACCATGTCTATGCCCAATAAATTTAATACCTTTATCATTGGGACTAGTTACTATGCATAATGAAGATTCAAAAATAACTTTATACCCTTTATCACAAAATTGACTAATACTTAATAGATTATGTTTAAATCATCTACTAATAAAATATTTTTAATATACTTGGAGGGAGTATACCAATGTTACCTATATCGATGATCTTTCCTTTGCTATTTCTCCAAAGATGACCATCCCTCCATCTTTTGCATCAAGTATGATGAATTGGGATTCATCACCGTCATGTGTCTTGAGCACCCGCTATCAAGATACCATTTTCAATTTGTTCTTTGGGATGCAAGACACACCTATATACAAAAATCAAGTTTTAACTTTAGGTACCCAAGTTTTTTGGATTCTTTTTGGTTAGTCATAATGGTTCCTTTTGAAACTCATATTTTCTTCACATTAGAATTTTCAGATTTGCTAGAGAAACATGTATAGGATTTGTGTCCTACTTTACCACATTTAAAGAAAGTAACATTTGAAAACTTATTGCTTGATGAGTTTACAAAGATATTTTTCAAAATTTTTATTTCTTTAAAGGGTTGTAGTCAAGACGACTTTATCATAAACGGTCTTTTGATTATCAAGTATCATTTGAAGTTTATTTGAACTTAGAGTGAACTTTTCTATCATAGTTTTAACTTAGCAATTTTATTTTTCAAGTTCAGATTTTTTTATGTCAAGATCAAATTTTTATTTGAAATAATCTCATTTTCTTTTAATAAAGATTGATTCTTGATTTAATTCTTTGTTCTTTACCTCTAACTTCTTTAGATCATCAACTAGATCATAAAATGCTTCTTGAAGTTCTTCAAAAGTACAGTCATTAGGAGTTTCAGCGTTTACCTCATTTTCATGTGCCATAAGGCACAAGTTGGCTTGTTCATATGAATCTTCTTCTTCGGAGCTTGACTCATCACTATCACTCCATATAGCCACCATAGCCTTTTTCTTTTACTTCTTGGGATCCTTTTAAGTTGTCGACATTCGGACCTAAAGTACCCCGACTTCTTACATTCATAACAAATAAAGGGCTGCTCCTTATTCTTCTCCTTGCTATGCTCCCCTTTTGTAGGTGGCCTCTTCCTCATCTCTTATTTTCTTTTCTTAAAAAATATTTTAAATTTTCTAGTGATGAGGATATTTTTTCATCTTGCTCTTCATTTTTTTTTTATCGATTCCTCATCGAGTTGAGTAATAGATTTGAGGGCGATTGTCCTCTTCTTCTTGACATCTTCTTTTGATGTTGTTTCATCCTTAGCTCGTGTGTTATTAGCGATCCTAGAAGCTCCTCCAAGGGTAAAACATTCAGATCTTTGGCTTCTTGAATTACGATCATTTTAGCCTCCCAAGTTCTTGGTAAAGACCTAAGAATCTTTCTCACAAGATCGCTGTTAGAATAAGACTTACCAAGACTTT
>NC_026000.2:117003427-117046393 GCF_000442705.2 Elaeis guineensis | reverse complement strand
TTTTTAGATAAAAATCGAAGCAAAAATCAAGCAAACATATCCTAAAAAATAAAATTTATAGCCTTCGGTGCACATTAGATCGGCCGCTCGGTCCACAGAGTTGATGGTGCGGTCCACAGGAATAGTTTCAATGTGCATGGCACAACTCACAGGCGAGGCAGAAAATTTTGCGTGATCCAATGGCTGGCAATTGGATCTGGAGGTTGATCCAATGGTTGACGTCATTTTTGAGTTTGAATAGGAAATCCAGGGCACTGATCAATGGCCCAGATTCCATCCAGGCTCGATCCGACGGCTATTAGCATCTCTGACTATATTAAGGAGATAAAATGCATCATCCGATGGTCAGAATTTAATCTATCATGCGATCGGAATGGTTATGTTGGATCCTGACTGAGAGAAGGACTTAAACATGAATTTTTATTTAATTTGAGCAGTCCATTGAAGATCTAACGGTAGAATTAAATTATATGAGTATATACGATTTTTAAGGGTTTTAGGACTCTCTTGCTACCAAAAAAGGTAAATTATCTATAAATAGGAGGTCTGGAAATAAATCTAGAGAGTAGAAAAAATTAGTAAAAACTTAAAAAAAATAGAAAAAAAATAAAAAAACTTTAGGGATCTAAGAGGAAGAGAAGAGAAGTCGGTTCGCTCTACGGAGTATGAAAAAAGAAGAAGAAGTCATCAACCATCTTTTCGATGAGGCTGGACTGATCAACTTCAGATCTTTATTACAGTTTTATTTTTATTTTATTTTATTATTATTTTAAATTTTTTTATATTTAAATTTAAATTTTAATTTTAAATTTTAATTATTATTTTATTTTTTTTATATTTATTATTTATTTTTATTGTAAGTAGAAGGTAGGATCTAAATAGTAGATCTTAGTATCTGATTTATTTTTCATACTTTTAATTTTTATTTTTTGACTTAATTGTCTTACTTTAAAATTTTATTTTTTTATAAAATTAATATTTCAAATCAAATCCTGTTTTCTCTGTGGATTCGACCTGACTCGCTACTTTTATATATTTTTTAATTTTTATTAAAGTCAGAATTAATTAAATAATCATGGTATCCTAACGATAATATCGCGATCATATCATTTTTGGTGTCATTATTGTGGAAGAAAATAATTTTAATATTTGATTTCTTTGATTTTCTTGTAGATATGGCTTACTAACTTTTTTTTATTTTTTTTACAGAAAAAAGTAAAAAATTAAAAAAAAGAGATAAAAGCTTTCAATTTTACTTGGTGAGATCAATCCTAATCCTAACTATTTTTTTAGTATTAATTACTATTATTTTCAAATTAACCTAAATTTATCTACATAAATCTAATAAAATTGCATGACAAGAATAGAAACTTAATTATTTAGAAACATTCATCATCTTAGATTTATTTTTGATGATCATTGGAGACAGATAAGCTTTCAAGTTTGATTAATTTTATGTATCTAATTTAGTTACATAGAATCTCTTGTTTGAAATTGGTTGTGTATATTCATCTCAAATCAACTTAGGACAACACCCATAAATAAGATAAGATGGAGATTTTATCATCCTTTCTTAGCCCAAAATAACCAACCAGCATCCTGTATTAACACAAATCTAATTAAAATCAAGTAGACATTGATCCCTAGGATCAATTGAGTTTAGTTTGAGTATTGTGGTGAAGTCAAGTGTAAAGTAAGTTTAGACTCACCCCTGAAATTGGTGTCTAAGATAACGATTACAAAGGCTTAGCCTAAGTGGACTCATGGTTATTTAATTGCTTTCGTTAGCTTACCTAGCCAATTCAATTGGTGTCTAAAGCAAGCAACAGGGGGACCCCCATGACCCCACCTCTTACCCAGCTAGTTGAAGGAAGTGAGAACAAACTCAATTTGTATTTAGGCTAAGCCACTCTATATCAAACTGTTAGGTCTAAAAAATCCATTGGTGTATAGGTTTAATTGTTTGCTAACTTGATTGTAATTAACACTTAACCACAACTAATTCTTCTCACCTTTCGTCTTTAGGTCTAGATCTTTTTTAAGGATCTCATCTTTAGAACTTCTTTCTTTCTTCCTCTTCTCTTTTCTTTCTCCCTCTTTCTTAAAAAAAAAATCGAAACCACACACATTAGGGTTTGCACTGGTATATGTATGATATATTTTTTTCTGATCTAGTTGAATCTAATTCTTAAATTAAACGATTGATCTATGTTACACCTAATAATCAACTGGCTGAAAATTTTAAGAACCACCTAGGCAGATAAAGAAATATTTTATTCTTTTCACCTATAACCCATCAATATTTTTATCATTCTATGGAATCAAACAAACAGACTCTAGTCCTAAGACCAATTTGAACCTAATAGCCCAAAAATTAGATAAAATCAACCTTCTAATAAATAAATGTTGAGCCCTAGATCTACAATCTCCTGTGCAATACACACCACCTTCCAATTATCAGAAGGTTTGTTCTATCTATGCTAACCCAGCCTATCATGTGAGTGAATATCCTACGGCTGCACAGTTTTCACCTTTCATCCAAAAACAAGTTCAAGCTGCTGAAGGTTACTCTAATCCTGTCAGTGACCCATTCTTAAATGTATATAACCAAGATTGGAAGAACAATCCTAATTTTTTTTGGAGACCCTAACAGACTCAGGCCCAGACTCAAATTTCTTCTGTGCAAAATTTTCAAAATAGGCCTCCAACACCAAAATTATGCCTATAATAGTGGTCAGCCTATCCAGCCATCCTATTACAATCAACTATTATACCCACTTCCTCAATAGATCAATCTAACTGACGATAGGTTTAGCCAACTTCAATAAATGATTATGATCCAACAACAATCTTTCGTCAGGCTAAAAGTATAAATAGGTCAGTTAGCTCAGTCCACCATGAGGAAAGAACTAGATTAATTGTCAAGCCAACCAGTATCAAATCCTAGGAACGACCCACCCACCCACCAACCACCTGAACCTAGTCATCAATCTAATGTCCTACCTAAAATTTTTAATTTAAAAATGATAAAGTAATCTTTGAGCTTAAAAGTGGTAGGATCTTAAGGACCCCTATCAAGATCAAGTGAAAGAGGCTAGTACTGATGCTTGCCAAAAAGAGAATTTAGAAGAGGAGATTAGTACTGAGACTAACCCAATAGAAAAATCTGAGTCCAGTACTGATACTGATCTAAGTGATAAAAAGAAGAGAGTGGATGAGTTACTCGAGATATATTTACCAAGAGTTCTATTTTCTTCAGCTCTAGAAGTCGGTTCTTCCACTTTAGAATCACCACCTCCTCCAGAACTGAAATCGCCCTTGATCACACCTGAGTACGCATGTTTAGAATCAAGTGATACCCTTTCAACACCCATTGCTTCAAACTCAACTCCTAACCCAAAAACTAAGTTCACGAGCATTTTAGAAGAACAAATAGGAGAAATTCTTAACAAACAAGGGTCTATGAATGGATTTGTGAATTATCTTTCTAAAATTAAGAAGGAGGATGTAAAATACTTTCTAAAAATTTATAATAAAATATTAAAAATTTATTATAGACCATCTTTCTGAGATTGATAATCCAAATTATTAAAATTTATCAATCCAATATTTGACACGGATAGGTAAGAAAATTGGCATGGTCTGGCTGAAGATAGTAAACTTAGCACTTTCTAGGAGGCAACCCAGTTCCAATTTTTAGTTTTTGCTTTTATTTTTGCTTTTTTTATATTTTATTTAGGTTAATCAAGTCTTACTTAGTATCTTTTGTAGAGATTTGAAGATAATATTGGCTAAGTTGCGGGGAGAAGAAATTTTGAAAAGACTTTTGGATCATGTGATATCTCTTCTTTTCTTTCTCTTTCTATGCACCCTTCATTTTTTTTATTTCATTGAGGATAATGTTGATTAAGTTGGAGAGGAGAATAATAATAAAAAAAAATTTAAGTCTTCAAATAAGTTAGTATTTAGCATTTAAGTACCTGATTATGCTTAAAAATTAAGTTAAACCAAGTATTTTTAAAAAAAAAATTGATGTACAGATTAGAGAGTTTGTGAGATATTGAGAGATCAAGTATTAAGAAAACTCAATAAAAGTTAAGTTTAGAACTTAAATAATTTTTTTAAGTATTTTTAAATTTTTCTACAAGCATCAAAGAAGAGTTTACCTCTTATGAGCTTGTATAGGGTAACTATACATTTTTTTATATATTTTTTTTTTAAAAAAATTTCAAATACTTCATGCTGAGTAACCAGATTTTTTTGCCTAAGCAAGCATTGAGTTTTACGTCAAAAAGTATGAAGAGCAAAGAAACTTATTGTAAAGCTAGTTTTAACTTGTAGCCTGTTGGATTCGAACAAGTAAGTTCAAGGGGTATTCTATATCTAGTGCCATAAAGTCATCTGGTTTGAGAGTCATTGGCTGAAAACTCGCTACATGGATCAAACAGAAAGCTTAAGGGGTTAAGACATTCAATAGCGGTATAATATTTAAAAAATAAAAAAAATTAATAAATGAAGGATGAAAGTAACAATATACTTGTCCATATGAAGGTTAATGATTTAAAGATAAAAGTATGGATAATTTAAAAAAAGTTTAGAAAAAAATTTAGTATTCTTGGTTTAACTCCCATATTGATTAGTATTGATACTTCAATGACATACCTCACTCATTCTCTATTGAATATCAATGGTCTTTTTTAAAAATTATTTGATAAAATTTAAAACTTTAAGTTAAACGATACTTAATTTTAAATTTTTCTTTACTCAAGGATGAGCAAAGTTCAAGTTGGAAAGTGTGATAAGTGGCATATTTTTATATTTATTGAAAGTATTTTAGTAATTTATGGTGCTAACATCTTCTAAAAAAATTTAATTTCATAAATAAATTAATTTTTTTATAAAAATAAATAATTTTAAAAAATATAAAATTAGAGTATATTTATAAAAAATAGATATTGATTTAATTAAGAATTTAAGCACCAAAATAATAAAAAAAATTTAAAAAATTTAATGCATATTTTTTTTAAAATTTTTTAGATAAAAATAAGAGCAAAAATCAAGTAAAAATATCCTAAAAAATAAAATTTATAGCTTTCGATGCACGGTAGACCGGTCACTCAGTCCACAGAGTCGATAGTGCAGTCCACAGGAATAGTTTCACGGTGCATGGCGTGGCTCATGGGCGAGGTGAAAAGTTTTGCACGATCCAACAGCTGGCAATTGATCTAGAGGTTAATCCAATGGTTGACGTCGTTCTCGAGTTTGAATAGACAATCCAGGGTGATGATCGATGGCCCAGATTCCATCTGAGGCTCGATCCAATGGCTATCAGTGTCCTCAACTATATTAAGGAGATAAAAGGCGCCATCTGACAGTTAGAATTCAATCTATCACATGATCAGATGGCTGTGGTGGATCCCGACTGAGAGAAGGACTTAAACATAGATTTTTGATTTAATCTGAACGATCCATTGAAGATCTAATGGCCAAAATTAGATTATATGAGTATAATATGATTTCTAAATATTTTGGGACTCCTTTCGTTACCAGAAAAAGATAAAAAAATTTATCTATAAATAGGGGGTCCGAGAATAAATCTAGAGAGTAGAAAAAATTAGTAGAAACTTAAGAAGAAAATAGAAAAAAAAATAAGAGAACTTTAGGAATCCAAAGAGAAGAAGAAGAGAAGTTGGTTCGCTCTACGGAATATGAAAGAAGAAGAAGAGATCATCAACCATTTTTTCAATAAGGCTAGACTGATCAACTTTAGATCCTTATTATAGTTTTATTTTTATTTTATTTTATTATTATTTTAAATTTTTTATATTTAAATTTTAATTTTAATTAATATAAAATTTATTTTTTTGCACTTTAAATTTTTATCTTTTATTTTTATTGTAATTAGATGCTAGGATCTAATTAGTAGATCTTAGTATCAATTTATTTTATATTTTTTAAATTTTTATTATTTATTTTTATTACAAATAGAAGCTAGGATCTAAATAGTAGATCTTAGTACCTGATTTATTTTTTGTACTTTTAATTTTTATTTTCTGACTTAAATTGCTTCTCTTTAAAATCTTATTTTTTTTGCAAAATCAAAGATTTTAAATCAAAATCTTGCCTTCTCTGTAGATTCGACCCGACTTGTTACTTTCTATGTATTTTTAATTTTTATTAAAATTGAAATTAGATTGATAGTCATGATTTTCTAATAACAACATCACGATCATATCAATATAGGATCTATCGATCTTGATAGAGAGAAGTAGTCCTATGAGATTTGAGAAGCTAAGTCCATAAGTCTATGGCCATAGCAGTGTGATTGCTGAAAAAATTTTTTTATTTAAAATCACTATTGTACTTGAGCTAATCGGATATATCATATGACTGATGATGAGGTTTGACGATTTATCAATGACCTGCCATCTAGTTAGGACTCACGATAGAGGGACTACATTATACATTAACTATACCTAGAGATTCTATTTCAGTTTTATAGATATCACTGGTAGATTATGAGAGCTCAATAGGATCATTTTGGATTAATGATTTTTGTCTAGTTAGAGTAAAATTATTCTAATCCACTGAAAGAGATTTCAGTGATACCTATAATAGAGATTGTGGTATGTCTCATTACTAGACAGAATTGAACCTATGAGGTCACACATAAAGAAAAAAAATTTAGATTGGTTAATAATTAGGCTTATGAAGTATCAATTTATATGGATTTAAAAAAAAAATTATTAGGTTCATGTTAACCTCGCTAGCACCTGAATGAACCCAATTTCTCTTATAGTTGGTTTACTTATATGATAAGCATTAACTAATTCCTATACTTGATTTGAACCTAATTGAATATGATTCTATAGCCTCCAATGGTTAGATGCTTAATTTATGGTTTGGATTAAATCAAAAAAAAAATTTGATTTTATTCATTCAGAACCCTTGAAGTGAATTTATGAAACCATGTGGACTGATTTGAGACTTTTTATTGGATTCCATATGATGGGATGCCTAGCATTGGGTGTGGGCAAGGGTGAGTTTTGAGTGGCATCTCATTTATTTGGTTCAAATATATTTAAACTAGGACTTCTAATATGATTAGGAAGAGGGATCCTAATTTGATTAGGACACCCTTATATTGCTATATAAAGGGCCCTAGCCTTACTTCTCCCATCAACTCAGTTCCTCCTTCCATGCTGCCACCCTTACTGTGCCCATCACCTCCCCTTCTTTTTCTCTCTCTAGCCCACACCCTCTCTCTCTAGGTGTCCCCTTGTTGGAGCTAGAAGAGACGTGGGCGGCATCTCTTTTTGGTGTCAATTGGTTGGCGCCAAGTTATTGTCATATGGTTTCTTCTTCCTCTTAAGTTGTTGAGAGTTTGTTACAACCACTTCTTGATTGTTATTCTTCTTGATTAGTTGAGGGTTCAAGAAAGATTTATGATTTCTTCAAAAATCATGAAAAAAAGATCAAAAGGGATTCAAGGGTTGATCCCTATTCAAGCTTGGTTCAAGCCTATTCAGGCTTTAAGTTCAAGTGAGTTGTATCAAGAGGAGCTTATCTAGATCGGCCTTATAGATACCCATAGAGATAGGATACTTATGTTACTGATTCAGAATCTGCTCAACCCTAGATCCAAAGATTGAATTAGACTTAACCCCAGTTACAGATTTGAGGCAAAAGAAAAAGCGATTCAGATATGTGAATTGATTACAGGCTTTCATTTATTCATCTTAAAATTAGTTTATGTTAATTTCAGCATATGAATTAGATCTATAGATACTTTTATATGATGAATGAATACTTAGATTAAAAATATTTTAATCTGATTTTTTTAATATATTTTGGTTTTAGAAAAGATTTGAAATCCATATGCACTAGCACCTGTAGAAAATTCAATAGTGGTATCAGAGTCACATGTTCATATGTATGAAAGTAGCATGAAAATTTTTAAAATTATTTTTAAAATTTTGATTTTAATTTATATATGAGATGTATATATTTATATTTAGATCTAAAAAATATTTTAGATTTGAATTTTATTTATATATGTGATATATGAAAGCATGCATAGGTTAGAAATTAAATTTTTGTGATCTGAATTTTTCGTATATGCGATATATGATGGTATGTTTAGATCTGAAATTAATTTTTAAAAAATTTAAAATTTATATATATATGATATATAATTGCATGCATGTTTTGAAAGTATTTCAAGAATCAAAAACTTACTTTTTATGCAATAAATTTAGATCTAAAATTTATTTTAATGATCTAAAATTAGTGAGTGTATGAATTATTGGGCATGGATAGTTTTGCATTAGGTTAATGAATTGCATCTTAGGTTAAAATTGGATCATATTGGATTGAAATCAATGTGGCTATTGATCAAATCGAGTCAAATATTGATTTGGGTTAGATCAATTGGGCTTATAATTCTATAAATATTGTAGATTGAATTGATTAAACCCCATATATAGAATTGAGTCAACCTAAGGACCTAATCCAATTTTATGGCTTGAATCTGATTCATCTAAGCTGACTAATTGAAACCAATAAGTCATTTGGTGTCTAAGGTAAAATTCGATTAGTGATTTTTAATTGAGAGGCTATTCACCTAGATAATTTTACTTATGGTGAGTTAATGGCGTACCTTTCCATCAGTCTCACTTATCTGACCAATTGGATAATTTGATTCATTAGTTGCTAAGATGTTTTGATTTAACCCTTACCAATTTAATCGGTCATGTGATGACTGATTAGATGAGACCTAACCTAAATCTCTCTAATTAATATTAAGCTTTATGATCTTCCACCATTGTAGAAGTGCGGGCATGGTACTAGCATTGACTGTTCTCTACTAATTATAGTAGTTCAGTTGCATCAGGAACACACAACCACTCTATTAGCAAAGAGTTGCTCTAGGGTAAGGAGGCGGTTGGGCCCAATATGTGTAATTTGAGAGACTCAATGACGGCTTCACATTTGCTTGTGAATGATGGATCAGATTTAACTAAGGAGTGGGGTAATATATGTTATCTAAGCTCTCATGACTTAGAGACCAAGTCGCTGCGATATACTTAGAAAAGTATTTGGACAAAGAGTTGCCTATGCATCGATGTACATGTCATCAATAACTGTTAGGTGAGGTGCATGACATCGGTGGGACCGCAGCACCCATTAGAAATCTTGCATGAGTCATATTGAATTTTTGCTTTCCACCCGAAGAGTGTCAGAATCCAAAAATAGTGGGAGTCTATTTGCATCTAAAAGTCTCTAGAGCAAATATATATTTTAAGTACAAATGTCTAACTAGAATCTCTACTCTTATAGATAAACAATGACGGCCTCTAACCCACTAGTCCGTATCCTTGAAATAAATCGATTGATTGGCACAAATTATAAGGACTAGCTTAGAAATCTCTGGATAGTCCTGACATCAAAAAAAATTGGGTATGTACTTGATCATGATGTCCCAACTTTACCAGTCTATCTTCTTTGATTATCGTCAAACTTTAAATTAGATTTAAAAGACTGTTATTTTGTTCTTGTAGCTAGTCGAGATTTGATTTCGATATTTGTACTAGCATAAGATGGACTTATTTTTCAATTTAATAAAGATTTTTATTTTATTTATTTATGAAATAAATTGATTGCATCTGATCTTTTGATTGACAGTCTTTATCACTTATATATTGATACTAATGTGAACTTAAATGAAAAAGTAGTGAGTACCGTAGGCCAAAAGAGACCCAGAGATGAGTTTAACCATAAGTACTTATCGCACCATAGGCTTGGCCATATTAGAGAGGATAGGATAAACAGATTGAAAAAGGATAGGATCCTTAACTTAGTTAAATCTAAGTCAATTTTGATCTGTGAATCATGTCTTCAAAAAAAAATGGCTAGGATACCCTTTGTGGGATAAAGAGAGGGTCACTGAGTTACTAGCTCCGATACACATTGATGTGTGTGGCCCATTTGATGTGCAGGTCAAAAATAGTCATAGCTACTTCATTACCTTTATTGATAATCTATTATAGTATGGGTATGTGTTTCCTATGAAACACAAGTCTGAAGCCTTTAAAAGGTTCAGAGAATTTAGGCAAGAGGTAGAGAAGCAAACAGGTAAATCCATCAAAGTCCTACGATCCGATCAAGAAGAAAAATATCTAAGTGCTGAATTTTTGAAATATCTTAAGGAGAATGGCATAATCTCATAATAGACTCCTTCAGACACATCTCAACTCAATGGAATATCTGAAAGAAAAAATAGGATCCTATTGGATATGGTCCGATCTGTGATGAGCTTCACTGATTTACTCATATATCTTTAGGGACATGCCTTACTTACCACGATGCATACTTTAAATAGAATTTCTTCTAAGTTTGTTTCTACCACACCATATGAGATATGGCATGGTAAGAAATCGAGTCTGAGTTACCTTAAGACATGGAGATGTCCAGCCTATATTAAAAAATAAAAAGCTGACAAGTTAGAGGATACATTAGTTGTAGCTCGATTTATAGGGTATCCCAAAGAATCTATTGGGTACTACTTTTACTTTTCACATGACCACAATGTGATTGTGAGTCATAATACAATATTTCTAAAAAAATAGTTTATCCAAGATGGTAGTAGTGGGAGATTAATTGAGTTTAATGAGAATATCTCTGAAGAGCGATGAACTATAGATCCTTAAAAATCTGTCAATGATGAGCCTGTAGTTAATGTTCCACTTTCACCTCGTAGATCAGGTAGAATCTCCCATCCTCCTAAAAGATACATAGGTATACTGAAAGAGGATGTAGAGGAAGCATTCCTTGTGGGAGATGGGGGTCATAGTGATGATCCTAGTATTTTTGACGAGATGATGT
The DNA here is from genome assembly GCF_000442705.2 of Elaeis guineensis. Taxonomy (NCBI): domain Eukaryota; kingdom Viridiplantae; phylum Streptophyta; class Magnoliopsida; order Arecales; family Arecaceae; genus Elaeis; species Elaeis guineensis. The sequence continues at coordinate 117,035,509 of NC_026000.2, read as the reverse complement.
CTAACATCGATTTCAAGAAATGGTTAGATGCAATGAAGTCAGAAATTGACTCAATGCACTCAAATCAGGTATGGTTCTCAATGGATCCATTGAAGAAAATTATTCTCATTGGGTGTAAATGGATCTATAAAAAAAAAATACTGATGGTAAGATAGAGATCTATAAGATAAGGCTGGTGGCGAAGAGTTATAGGCAGCACGAAGGCATTGACTATTATGACACTTTTTCGCCTGTAGCTATACTGAAATCTATCTACATAATGCTTGCTATTGTAGCTTACTATGATTATAAAATTTGATAGATGGATATAAAAATTACTTTTCTGAATGAATATCTTGAGGAAGATATCTATATGGAGTAGTCTTTGAGTTTCATATCCGATAATAGTGATCACTGAGTCTGCAAGCTGTAAAAATCTATCTATGGACTAAAGCAGGCTTCTCGGAGCTAAAATCTTCATTTCAATAATATGATCAAATCATTTGGTTTCATCAAAAATGAAGAAAAATCTTATATTTATAAAAGGGTCAGTGGGAGTGCACTTATCTTTCTCGTATGGTACATCAATGACATCCTCCTTTTAGGAATGATATTCCCATACTGACTTCGATCAAGGCTTCTGACATAAAAGAAGGCTTCTGATTCAAAAAGTTTATCGTAAAACTTGATGTAATGACATCAGATGCCATACCACTATACTAGGTAATAATGGAGCCATAGCACTTGCTAAGGAGCTCTAGTCTCATAAAAAATCAAAGCACATTGAATGACAATTTTATATCATATGCCACTGTTTTGAGAAGCAATATGTCGAGATGTGAAGAGTAGACTTCGTTGATAACGTTGCAGATCCACTAACAAAGTAACTGAGCCAGCCCAAAATGGAAGCCCACTTTGAGAAGATGGGACTTAGATTAATGGCCAATTGGCTTTAGTCTAAGTGAGAGATTATTAGATGTATGTCCTAGAAGTCAATTATTGGCTGGTATATTTTTATTCTATGATATATATTTATACTTAAACTATTGATTTCATCAATAAATGATTAGTTTTCATTTTCCATCCAAGTGTTATGTGTCCTTAAATTATTCTTGGAATTGATGTTACGAAACATATTCTCAAGTGTTGAGAATTAGAGGTATGTATGATCGATTCCTAAATTGCTTCTCGTCATAGGATAGTCATGAGAATGGTGATTTGATCTAGATAAATCAGCACATGATTCATTTTCTTTGGAATAGATGAGTCTCTAATCTACAGTATAGAAATATTGAGCAGAAAGTATGGATACTTGTTAGAGAATAATTTATACTGAGCGTGACCACATGAGAGATCATATGGATTCTATTCGATCGTCAGTGATTATCTCGATGCTGTAGTTATGTGATTGATCCTTTGACCTGTAGTGTCACAGTTGCTTATAGTAAGACTGCTGTAGTTTGACAACATATAAACATTAACTCGATCATGATTTTTTGTAGTAGATGTTGGCTTTAGTTGGTTGAGCTATGTGAGCAATATATGCATTTATATGGGATCTATCGATCTTGATAGAAATGAGTAGTCCTATGAGATTTAAGAAGCTGAGTCCACAAGTCTATGGCCATAGTAGTGTGATTCATGAAAAAGAGTTTTCATTTAAAATCACTATTGGACTTGAGCTGATCGGATCTATCATATGACTGATGATGAGATTTGATGATTTATCCATGACCTGCTATCTAGTCGGGACTCACGATAGAGGGACTGTTTTATACATTAACTATATCTATAAGTTCTATTTCGATTCTGCTGGGATACTACTACATATTGTTAGATGTCACTAGTAGATTGTGAGAGCTCAATAGGATTATTTTGGATCAATGATCCTTATCAAGTTAGAGTAGAATTATTCTAACCTATTGAAAAAAATTTTAGTGATACCTATGATAGAGACCATAATGTGTCTCACTATCAGACAGAATTGAACCTATAAAGTCACATATAAAGGGAGAAGACCTAGATTGGTTAATAATTGGGTTTATGAAGTACCAATTTATATGGATTAAAAAAATTTTGTTAGGTTCATGTTAACCTTGCTAGCACTTGGGTGAATTTAATTCCTCTTGTAGTTGGTTTACTTATATGATAAGCATTAACTAATTTCTATACTTGATTTGAATCTAATTGAATATAATTCAATGGCCTCCAATGATTGGATACTTAATTTATGACTTGGATTAAATCAAGAAAGAGTTTCTTAATTTTATTCATTAAGAAGTCTTGAAGTGAATTTATGAAACCATGTGGGCTGATTTGAGATTTTTTATTGGATCCCATATGATGGGACACCTAGTATTGGATGTAAGCATGGGTGAGTTTTGGATGGTGCCCTATTTATTTGTTTCTAGCATATTTAAGTTAGGACTTCTAATATGATTAGGAGGAGGGATCCTAATTTGATTAGGACACCCTTATGCTGTCTATATAAAGGATCCTAGCCTTACTTCTCTCATCAACTCACTTTCTCCCTTCCTTGCCACCATCCTTACTCTTCCCATCACCTCTCATTCTCTTTCTCTCTCTAGCACATATCTTCTCTCTCTAGCATCCCCTTGTTGGAGCTAGAAGAGAGGTGGGCGGCATCTCTCTTTGGTGTCAATTGGTTGACACCAAGTTGTTGTTAGATGGTTTCTTCTTTCTCTTAAGTTGTTGGGAGTTAATTACAACCACTTCTTAGTTGTTATTCTTCTTGATTAGTTGAGAGTTCAAGAAAGATTCTTGATTTCTTCAAGAATCAAGAAAAAAGTATCAAAAAGGATTCAAGGGTTGATCCCTATCCAGGCTTAGTTCAAGCCTATTCAGGCTTTGAGTTCAAGTGAGTTGTATCAAGAGGAGCTTATCTAGATCAACCTTATGAATATCCATAGAGGTAAGATGCTTGTGCTACTGATGCAGAATCTGCTCAACCTTAGATCCAGGGATTGAATTGGATTCAACCCTAGTTACAGATTTAGGGCAAAAGGAAAAGCAATTTAAGTATGTGTATTGATTACAGACTTTCATTTATTCATCCTAAAATCAGTTTATATTAATTTCAGCATATGAACTAGATCCATAGGTGCTTTCATATGATGAATGCTTCTTAGATTAAAAATATTCTAATTTAATTTTTTTACTACATTTTGAATTTAGAAAAAATTTGAAATCCATATGTACTAGTACCTATAGAAAATCCAACAAGCACTACCATATGAGCCTGAAAATAAGGTTGCAACTTCCTCACCATAACGACCAGTGCAAAAATTAACTTCTTAAGTTTAGAATATCTAGTCTCTGCATCATGGAGAACCTTACTGGTGTAGTACACAGGCCTTTGCACTCATCCTTCTTTCTGAACCAGGATTGAGCCAACTGCGACAAGGGAGATGGCGATATAGAGAAATAACTCCTCACCAGACTGAGGCTTTGAGAGCAATGGTGGGGAGCTAAGGTACTGCTTTAATTCCTCAAATATCTTCTGGCACTCGATGGTCCACTAGAAGTCTTTTGGTTATCTGAGGGCTTTAAAGAAGGGAAGACACCTCTCGACTGATCTAGAGACAAAGCGATTGAGCGAGACCATCTTACCAGTGAGGCATTGTAGTTTCCCAATGGTCCTCGATGGTGCCATCTCATGGACTGCCTTGATCTTCTCGAGATTCACCTCGATGCCCCTCTGAGAGATCATGAATCCAAGGAATTTGTCGATGGTGACTCCGAAAGCACACTTCATTGGATTCAGCTTCATCTGAAATCGACAGAGAGTACCAAAAGTCTCTCAAAGGTCTGCAACATGATATAGGATAGCCCAACTCTTGACAAGCAAATCATCAACATACGCCTCCATATTGTGGCTGAGCTAATCCTTGAAGATTTTATCCACCAACTACTGATAAGTGGCCCCTGCAATTTTCAAGCCGAAGGGCATCATCCTGTAACAATAAGGTCCACGACCAGTGACAAAAGTTATTTTCTCCTAATCTTCAGGTGCCATCTGGATTTGAGTATAATTGACAAAGACATCCATGAAGCTAAGGAGCTCATGCCCAGAGGTGCCATCCACCAATTGATCAATTCGAGGCAAAGAGTAAATATCCTTGGGACAAGCTTCGTTGAGGTCGATGAAGTCGATGCATATGTGCCACTTGCCATTTGCCTTCTTGACCAGCACAACATTAGCTAGTCACTCTGGATACATGACTTTTCTGATAAAACCAACTTTGAGTAGCTTGTCCACCTCCTCAACTATGGCCTTTTGGTGTTCCAGGGCAAAACTTCGCTTCTTTTGCCTCCCCGGATGATGGATTGGGTCTACCCTCAGATGATGGGATATCACCTCTGAATTAATGCTAGGCATGTATGCCACTGATCAAGTGAAGAGATCCATATTCTCTTGCAAAAGAGTGGCTAGTCAGCTTTTAGTTACCTCATCCAAGCACGAGCCGATCTTCACAGTCCGATCTGGATTTTTCTTTTCCACCAGGACATCTAGGAGGTCCTCGATCGATTAGGGACATCCTTGAATCAGATCATCACGAGCATCCAACCCTATCAGGAGCTTAGGTTGGACCTCCCCTGGGTCGGTTGGCCCTTTGCTAGGAGCTTAGTGACAAAGCATTCTCAGGCCATGGCCTGATTGCCTCGGATCTATCCTACTCTATGCCTGATCAAAAACTTCATCAAATGGTAGCTTGACATGATAGCTTTTAGAATGCACAAGCTTGGACGGTCGAGAATTGCATTGTAGGTTGAAGGGAGCTTAACCACCAGGAAGTTAATTTGAGTTGTTGTTCGTTGAGGTTGAGTGCCCACCGTGAGAGGCAACTTGATCATTCTCTCTGGGACCATCGAGCTCTCGAAGAAACCTTAGATCGAGGTGTCAAGTCTACTCAGTTGGTCAGGTGTAAACTCCATCTGGATGAAGATAAAAAATTATAAGATATCTATCAAACTTTTATTATTAATAAAAATATAGTGTACATTAAAATCAGTGATATTCGCTGTTACAACCACCGCATCATTGTGCGGGGCTAGGACACCTTCTGCATTGTGCTAGGTGAAGATGATAGCCTCCATCTCTTGCTCACCCTCAAGCCTCGATCGCTTCATCTTCGGGGCCTCTGTCGATCAAGACAACCCCCAGTGATCATGTGAATCTTTCCATGAATGGGTCGCTCCTCTTCCGTCGCCTATTCCCCCACCTACTGTCCCTCCTGTTGCATTGGTGTTGGCTATGGCTGAGGTAGAGGAAATGATTGTTGAGGTAAAAAAAGTGGCTGTTGAACTCTCAAGGGTTGACATTAAGGAGCCACCCTCCGAACAAAGTGATTCAACCTCCGCTGTCTGACAAATCTCTCAATCTTGCCGCAGAGCTGATGGCAATCTTCAGTATTGTGGCCATGATCATGATGGTAAAAATAATATTTATTGGGGTCACAGCAGTACTCTGGCTTCATCCGCATCTACTGAGGCTCAGGTAGCTCAGGCCATATCTGCATCAACACCTCACTCCAGGGAACGGTCAGAGGTGTGTAGTTATTGTAATGCTTAGGAGGTGAGAGTTGTCTATCCCTCCTAGGAGGAGTTTGAGATAGATGAATTCGGCCTCCATTTTTTCACCTCTGGAATGGAGACCGAGAGTGCTGGCGAGTTTTTTTTTTCAATTTTGGGGAGCACTCCTTATTCGATCCTGCTACAGCAGAATTGGTAGGGGGATCATCAGCAAAGGCTTCCTCCATGCGAGTTGTTAGAAAATCTTTACGGTTTCATACGTAAAGTTCAAAAATTTTCTAAGCATCTAAGCAGTAGAAGTAAATCAATTAAAATATTTTTAATTAAACCACATACCATATCTAATCTAAAAATCATAGTTAGAATCTTGATATGAATATTCAACCATGATCTGAAATCTGAAAAAGAAAACAAACAGTTAGAAAAATAAATTGGAGATCAGATCTCCATACCTCGGATCATACGGATGTCCCAGATTCTGATCGTAGCCGCGCACATGCCTGACCCAGCTAGTATCCACACGGAGATGTTTGATCGAAACATCGAGATCACTGGTGTGCAAGTACTTTACAGATCTCACTCCTCATCTTTGGATCTAGATCTCTTCTTCTAGATCTTGAAGAAGGAGATCGCTCTGCGAACTCTTTCACGCAAATCCGATGGGATCTGAATCAGATCATCATGAAGAGAAGAAGAATCCTTCTTCTCTTCCTCTCTCTCTTTTCTCTTCTTAGATTTGATCACCATCAGATCTTGGTGTTGGATGAAGGGGAGAAAACAAGAGGAGGCATTGGGAGAGGAAGTTATGATGTAAGAAAAAAGACTCTCTTCTTATTACACACACCCTCTCTCCCTCTTCTTATTTTTATCACACCAACCACAAATCCCTCATTCCCTAAACCCTTCATAACACCCAAGAGATCTAATCTCTTTTAATCTAGGGTGTTGAAAACCAAATCAAAGGGTAGAAAGGCGTTGAGATAAAGTTGTGATGTAAGAAAGAAATCTCCTCTCACATATAGCGCATGTCCCTCTATCTCCATTTTTTTTATCACACAAAATAATTCTTCCATACCCTAATTAGATGGATTTATATCCTATTTTGAATTATATTCAAATAGAAAAAAATTTGGATGAGAAAGAACTTCAGATAAGGTGGGGCGCCAACTATTGGCACCCCCACCCCTTTCACGCACGCAAGAAGAGAAGCATCAGAAAAACAATGCCCCTCTTCCCTTCTTGGCATGATTTCTAGAGAGAGAGTCTTAAAAAACCTGGGCTCTCTGAGTCATGGTTCTTCTAGTTCAAATTTGATCTCAATCGAGTTCAAATCGAATCCAAAACGAGCCGAATTCGAAAAAGCTGTCAAGACTGATCCAATCAAGCTTGAAATCTAAATCTGATTTGGATGATTAAACTCAATTAATATTAAATTAAATTAAATTTGATTTAAATTAATTAAAACTTAATTTATAATTTAATCAGCTCTAAAAAAATTATAATATTTATAATTAAGTTTCTGTGCTAATAATTAGCAGCTGCCAAAACTATAATAATTACAAATTAACAGTTTTTAAAATTCAAACTATCAATCCGATTGATAATTCGAATATGATCCAAGCTATTGATTAGGTCATGCTCTTTTTGTGTGTAATCCTTCAGGTTTTATTCTATCTGGTAGTGAGACATACTATGATCTCCATCACAGTATCATCGAAACTCTTTTCGATGGGCTAAAATGATTCCAACTCACCTCAACAAAGATCGTTGATCCAAAAATGATCTTAGTGAGTTCTCACGATCCACCAGTGACATCTAGCAACATGTAGTGGCAACCCAACAGAACAGAAAAGATGAAATCCTAGGTGTAATTATCATGTGATACAATCCCTCTATCGTAAGTTCCGACTTGACAGAGGTCATAGAGCACTCATCAAATCTCATCGTTAGTCATATGCTAGATTGGCTCAACTCGAGTTCATCTGTGAATCCTATGAAATTTTTTTTTCAGTATTCACACTTACTCTGGTCAGAGATTTTCTAAACTCAGTCTTACGAATTACATAAGACTTCTGCTTTTTTACTAATGATGATAGATTCCATCTAGGTACATCCTACTCCAAACAGCAAATCTGAACTTACAATAGCCAACATATACAGCAAGAACCCGAATGGCTAGGGACCAAGAGAATGTGCAGTCAAACTAAGTAGCCTCGCTGCGAATAGCCAACACACCATAGGTCAAAGGACCAGTCATACTACTGCAGCATCGAGAAAATCACTGATGAGTGAGTAGACATTCAAGTGGTTTCTCGTATTGGTCATGCTCAGTGCAAGTTGTTCTCTAACAACCACCTGTACTCTCACCCCAATATCTCTACACCACAGACTCGAGACTCATCTGTCCTAAAGTGAGGTGATCTATGCACCGATCTTGAATGGATTAATCATTATCCTTCATGACGATCCTTCGATCGAGGGCATTCAAAAATTAACCACTAATGATGTATGTCTCAAATTCTTAACACCTTAAGAATATTCAAAATCTTTTTCATTAATTTTTAGGATAAATCATGGACACAAAAGATATGATTGGTTATAAAGACTGCCCATCAAGTATAAAATATATCCTATAGAAAGGTATGTGTCAGTTAAGATTGACTTCTAGCACACACATCTAACAAACTTTCACTTGCACTAAAATCAATTTGCCATATACCAGAACCCCATCTTTTGAAGATAGGCTTTGATGTATAGCTGGCTAAGTGACTTGGGCCTACCACATTCTATGTGTAGTTTACTCTCTGTATCTCCATGTATTCTACTTGAGGTAATCACGTATATCTCTATTCTATGTGCATAGACTTCTGGTGAGACCTTGACTCCTTAGCGAAGGCTATGGGCTATTATTTTTGTAGTACAATGTCATAGCATCTAATGATATGGCATCAAGTTCCACAACTATCAAAAGAATTAGAATGCATTTTGCACATCTATAGCATATTTAGTTTTCATTGATCGATTGTTTGGAATGCTTCCAGCATACCGAACCAATAAAACTCAAGAATACATGCTGATGTAGATATTCTACCATCAGCATCAGTGTATCCTCCCACTCTTAGCTCTAATCCTTCTTCAAAGATGAGAAATGATCTCTTAGTGCTGCTCAAGTACTCAAGGATATTTTCACAGTAATCCAATGCTCTCAGTCTGGATTCGACTAATATCTGCTTGTGGCTTTCACAGCAAGATATACCAAGTTGAGTACATGATATGGCATACTCCCATGCTTAAGAGGATAACGGATCACTCTTGAAGGTTTCAATATGGAACCCTTTCAGCATCTCTTCTATGTACTTGTCTATGAAAACCAAATATCCTTTTAGGGTCTATCTCTATAGACCTTTATTTCTAGAATATTTGACCTAGCTCTTTGAAAAAAATTCTATATGAAACCACATCATAACTGATGTCAGTATGGGATCCTCCCACTGACCTTCATGTAACTACATGATTCCTCATATCACATCATTGTAGGTTTTTGAGATCATCCCTATGTTCCCAATCTCCCTCGAAAAATACTTTCTCAGAATCTTTTGTAAGAATACTAAGTACCTTTCTAAAGGATGAAAGATCCTACTAGATCTATGAGGTAGAGGATGTACTACATATACTGGCTCATCTTAAATAGGTTATACAGGTTCCGTGACTCATTATTCTTTAGAGATTTCTTTTTGAGTTCATCCTCCCACTGTTTTCAAGAAAATAGTATGATTGCTTACAATCACATTGTGAACCACTGGGAAGAAAAAATGGCATCCCAAACCCTTTTGAGATACCCCATAAATGAGCTCTCATAGATCTATCCTCTAACTTATCCATCATATCATATCTCATATGGTGTGGTGAAACCAACTTTAGAGGGAACCTAATTTAAATTTTAGAAATTAAACTTTATTTTTAAAGAAAAAATAATTAAATTAGTGATATTCATGATAGATCGGATCATATCTCATACAGTGCCATTGCACCTCACAGATACACCATTGAGCTGAGGTGTATAAAGAGAATTCCATCATAAAACTATACCATTCTTTTTAGATAATCGAAAAAATTTTTATTTGGTATTGCATTCTCAATCTGATCGAAGTACCTTTAAAAATTTTTTGATTTATCCTTTCTACTTCATATCTGAATTCTTTGAACCTTTCAAAATTTTTCAAATTTGTATCTTACATACATACCGATACCATGATAGTTCATCGATAAAGATGATGAAGCAGTGATAATGTCCTAGTCTGGCTCATCAAATGGGCCATATACATCATATGTGTACTAAGATAAGTATCCCAGTGTTTCTATCCCTTTGACCAATAAAGGATAGCTTGGTCATTAATCCTCAAAGAGATGATTTACAGACTAGATATGATTAAACAGTCAATGAACCCAAAAGTTCATTTTCTCCAATCGATAAATTATTTCTTCTCATATATGATCTAGCCAAAAGAACCATCTGTATACTTCAGGTTATTTGGTTCTGGATCTCTCAGAGCCAATGATATTCACTATTGCTTAAATAAGTTCATAAATGCATCACCATACAAATGATAATGAACTAAATCTAAATGATAATTATCGAGATTAGGTGCTCATGGCCTTAATGCAATATTTGCACCATTATCGACTCAAAAGAGTCACTTCACTTTCCCTCAGTCATCTTCCTTCCTTAGACCTTATATGAAAGTGTGTAATATGCACTAGAGTCTAATGAAAAAGAAAAAATCATAAGATTAATTTTTGAGCAATGTGACATACCTTCCAAAGGTGTGTCAATGTTTGTTTAGGTTCTTCAGGTATGTACTTTTGAACTTTTCAAGGTTCTTTAGTTACCAGCATATTGATCAATTCAGTTAAGGTGCTATAATATTTATTCATATAATAGTTTCATAAACTATCTATATAAATCAAAAATTACAGGATCAAATCTATTAGTAATTTTTTATGCATGGTCATGTCGAGCTTCTCAAGCTCTTTAATATCCTTGATCATTGATCATAGACAAACTATCCATCATGCTTCTCATGCACTATGTAACCTGATCATCTCACAACTATTGCAGATAAATCAGCATGTCATTGGTAGTCTACATGTCCTTATGCATATATTAGATTTTATCAACTATGAAGTCTAATTTATAGTACCTTAACCTAATTGTCAATATCCAACTATTTGTCAAGTATAGCTCATTGATTATGGATAGGACAAGCTGATAATATTGGGTTAACCTGGTCAAGAGGCTTAATTTCTAAAAACTAAAAACTATTCTTAGATTTTTGAGCCAGAATATGTAATTGATTTCAGTTAAGTGGTTGATATCTAGAATTTGAGCTAGAAGGTTGGAAGCTGAAGAATTGATCATAGAGAATAAAAATTTAATTAGATGATTATACTTGTAATAGTTTGTTCTAGAAACTTTAAAAACAAACAAAGGCTTTCACTAATTTTTTGAGTCTCTCACACTCCTCAGGTGGAGAAATAAAAATCCTAATATGATAAGTGGTTCTAGTGGGTGCTACGGTTCCATCGATGTATGGCACCTCACCTAACAGTTATTGATGACATGTATATCAATACATGGATAACTCTTTATCCAGATGCTTCTCCAAGCATGTTGGTACATTTTTTACTTAAGTCCAACCCACCATTTACCAGCGAGTGTAAAACCGTCATTGGATCCCTCACCTAATGGTTATTGGGCCCAACCCCATCTTTATCCCGGGGCATCTAATGTCAATAGAGTGGTTGTGCCTTTCCGATGCAATCGAACCACTGTAACCAGTCAAGAACGATTAATGCCAGAAAAGATACTCGCATCTCTACAACGGTGGAAGACCAGTAGACTTAATATTTATTGAGAAGATTTAGGTTCAGGTCTCTTCTAATTAGTCACATACATCTGATGTAATGACTAATCTGATTTGGATCAGCATATTTTATGTCAGACCAACCTAATCGGTATGGGAGAACTTGAGTCAATAAGTAACTTAATACAAAACATAATCTCCCAAAATGGCTAGGTAATCTCCCATAATCTTTCATATTTTATGCATTAAAATTTAGATCTTAAATTCATAATTTTAAATTTTATAATTTTAAATCTTAATTCTCAATTAAGTGCATTATGTACATGAATTTAAGTTTAGATCTAGAAATAATTTTTGATCTAAACAATTTATATTGCATCTCATACAATGTCACTGTTTACAGAATCAAGTCAACTTCATTCTGGTACATGAATCAACTTGTCACAATAAGTCAGCACACATTGAGATAAATAAAAATCTATAAACCTAGTCTGCATAATTGAGTCGGTTCATCAGCAAATGAGCTGACCTATCAGGATCTCGAGTCGACTTCAACAAAAATAAGTCAACTCACCTCAATAACTCGAGTTGATCCAATTGAGAATCGAGTAGACTCCACAAGCATACTAGTCACAGTTTCATATTTTTATGCAAACAGATCCTAGGGTTTTGAATCTAGAATTTTGCAAAGATTAAGTTTTAGATCGTGTGTCAAATAATATATCAAATATATTATATTTTAACGATCTAAAATATATAAAAATATATGCATAATCTGATTTAAATCTAAAATATGTATTATATATAAATTTTTTATTTACTATTTATCTTCATGGGAAACATCACAGTCGACACTCCTACATATCATAAGAGAGAACCTATCGAATGGGAAAGAGAGAGACTTTAATCCCTTCATCATCTTATGATCGGACGGTCATGGTGATTAGCCCAATTCGATTACTACACTACTAAGAGTTTAATTTAACATATCATATATGTAATCAATTTAAAATTAGATTTAATTATCTTTCACATGTCAAACATATGAACAATAACATTGAATTTATGTATGTAAGAAAAATTTTAGCAACTATACTAGATCCAAATTAAATCCTAAATAATATTTTTATATCTAAAATTAATTTTAAATCTGAATAATTCATAATTTATATCAGATCTGAAATAATTTTAGGTCTAAAATAATTATGTAATTATATTACAGCATATAGAAAATTCAGATCTAACCTTAATCGATGTTCTATATCATTCTAGGACAACCATTCAGCATAACAGAATTATGTCAGAATAATCTTATTTTAAAATGAGTAGATCATTAAACTAACTTTCAGATCTGATTTCTATAAATCAGATTTTAGATCTGAAAGATTTTTATATTCATATCAAAATCTGGCTCTGATATCACTGTTAAAAAATCGCTACAGTTTCATACATGAAGTTCAAAAATTTTCTAAGCATCTAAGCAGTGGAAGTAAATCAATTAAAATATTTTTAATTAAATCACATACCAGATCTAATCTAAAAATCATAGTTAGAATCTTGATATGAACATTCAACCATGATCTGAAATCTAAAAAGGAAAATAAATAGTTAGAAAAATAAATTGGAGATCAGATCTCCATACCTCGGATCATGCAGATGTCTCGAGTTCTGATCATAGCTGCATACGTGCCTGACCTCTGTTGGTATCCACATAGAGACACCGGATCAGAGTACTGAGATCATCGGTGTACTAGTACCTTACAGATCTCGCTCCTCATCCTTGGATCTAGATCTCTTCTTCTAGATCTTAAAGAAGGAGATTACTGCGCGAACTCTTTCGCATAGATTTGATAAAATTTGAATCAGATCACCATTAGATCTTGGCATTGGATGAAGGGAAGAAAACAAGAGGAGGCATTGGGAGAGGAAGTTATGATGTAAGAAAGAAGACTCTCTTCTTATTACACGTACCCTCTCTCCCTTTTCTTATTTTCGTCGCACCAACCACAAATCCCTCATGCCCAAAACACTTCTTAATGCCCAAGAGATGTAATCTCTTTTAATCTAGGGTGTTGAAAACCAAATCAAAGGGTAGACAGGCATTGAGATAAAGTTGTGATGTAAGAAAAAAAACTCCTCTCACATATAGCGCATGTCCCTCTATCTCCAATTTTTTTTGTCACACAAAATAATTCTTCCACATCCTAATTAGATGGATTTCTATTCTATTTTAAATCATATTCAAATAAAAAAAAATCTAGATGAGAAAGAATTTCAAATAAGGTGGGGCGCCAACTATTGGCACCCCCTCTCCTTTCACGCACGCAAGAAGAGAAGCACGAGAAAAATAACACCCTTATTCTCTTCTTAGCATGATTTTTGAAGATAGAGTCTTAGAGAACTTGGGCTCTCTGAGTCATAGTTCTTCTGGTTAAAATTTGATCTCAATCAGGTTCAAATCAAGTCCAAAACGAGCCGAATTCGAAAAGGTTATCAAGCCTAATCCAATCAAGCTTGAAATCCAAATCTGATTTGGATAATTGAACCCAATTAATATTAAATTAAATTAAATCTAATTAAATTAAATCTAATTTAAGTTAATTATAACTTAATTCATAATTTAATCAGCTTCAAAAAAATTATAATATTTATAATTAAGTCCCTATACTAACAATTAGTAGCTGTCAAAACTGTAATGATTATAAATTAGTAGTTTTTAAAATTTAAACTATCAATCTGATTGATAATTCAAATATGATCTAAGCCATTAATCAGGTCATGCTCCTTTTGTATGTGACCTCTCAAGTTCTTTTCTGTCTGATAGTGAGATATATCATGATCTCCATCACAGTATCATCGAAACTCTTTTTGATGGGCTGAAATGATTCCAACTCACCTCAACAAAGATCGTTGATCCGAAAATGATCTTAGTGAGTTCTCACGATCCACTAGTGACGTCTAGTAACATGTAGTGACAATCCAATAGAATTGAAAAGATGAATCTCTAGGTGCAGTTATCGTGTGATACAATCCCTCTATCGTGAGTCTCGACTTGACGGAGGTCATAAAGAACTCGTCAATCTCTATCGTCAGTCATATGCTAGATTGGCTCGACTCAAATTCATCTGTGAATTTTATGAAAACTCTTTTTCAATATACACACTTACTTTGGCCAGAGATTTTTTGAACTCAGTCTTACGAATCGCATAGGACTTCTCCTTTTCTACCAAGGATGATAGATTCTATCTAGATGCATCCTACTCCAAACAGCGAACTTGAACCTACAATAGCTAACATACACAGTAAAGATCGAAATGGCTAGAGACCAAAAGAATGTATAATCAAACTAAGTAGACTCACTGTGAATAGCCAACACACCGTAGGTCAAAGGACCAGTTACACCACCGCAGCATTAAGAAAATCACTAATGAGTGAGTAGACATCCAAGTGATTGCTCGTGTTGGTCACGCTCAGTGCAAGTTGTTCTCTAACAACCACTTACACTCTCACTCCAGTATTTGTACATCGTAGACTTGAGACTCATCTGCTCTAAAGGGAGATGATCCTTGGATCGATCTTGAATGGATTGATCACTATCCTCTGTAACGATCCTTCGATCAGAAGTATTCAGAAATTAGTATGTCTCAAATTCTCAACATCTTGAGAATATACAAAATTATCTTCATTAATTTTTAAGATAAATCATGGATACAAAAGACATGATTGGTTATAAAGACTGCCCATCAAGTACAAAGTATGCCTTAGATAAAGATATGTATCAACTAAGATTGATTTCTAGGGCACACATCTAACACAAGCATACTTCTCTGCATGGGTGAGCATATCCAAAAAATCTTGAGGATAAGTTTTGTTCAATGACTTTGTCAAGTCATTCTTCAGTAGGCTGTCCATCATCATAGCCATCGCGGTCAACTAGTCCAGGTCACGGATGTCTAATGTCACCGCATTAAATCTATTCACAAAAGTACAGATCGACTCATCCTCCTTTTGCTTGATGGTGTGGAGGTAGTCAGACAACCTTTGTTGTCACTAGCTACTAACAAAATGATCGATGAAGGATCGGCACAAAACTTCAAAAGAATAGATGGAGGCTGACTTCAAGCTTGAATTCCACTACCGAGAGGTCTCCTTAAGAGTCGAAGGGAATGTCTGACAGAGGATTGCATCAGATGCTCCTTGGAGTAGAATTACCACTTTAAAAATCTCCAAATAATCGATAGGATCGGTGGTCTCATCGTAGACCTCCAGCTAAGGCAATTTAAAGTGCAGAGGAAGCAGCTCCTGCATGATCCTCGGGATGAAGGGTGGCTTACTGTTGAACCCCTCATAAGGCAACATTGAGGAATTATTATTGTTGAGAGCATTTTCTATCTTCTTGTCTAATTGCTGGCCAAGCATCTGGAACTACCTTTCGATGTCGAGATCTTGGACGGTGCAGGCCTCGGAGTGCAAAGGAGAATGGTGACCAGGGGTTGAATCAAGCCTTGATCGCGGGCTTGGAGATCGCCACCTGGCTGGTTGGGCCCTAGGATGGCTCTGATGAGTCGGCCTCCTCTCCAAACTTCGAGAAGGGGCATGCGGCTCAACTGAAGAGGTGGCTATGGGATCGAGTTCTGTAGGGGTGCCATCGTGGGAACTGCAGATTGCACCCCTGGAGTAGGTGCAGGGGCAGCACGAGTAGGCTGCGGCACCGTCTGAAGAGGTGCAAAAAAAGTTTGGATTGTCTAGACTGTGATTGTCAAATTTTGTACTTACTAAAAAAGCTGGTTAAACTAATCAACCGTGATCGATGTTGGCTGGGCCAACAGGGCTGGTGGTAGAACCTCTGATGCCATTGGCTGCACTTGGTTATTGACATAGCCTACTTCCTGACGAGAGGTGGTGACATTGGAGAGTCAAGAAGATATTCGTCTAGGAGCCATGATGCAAATGTGGCCCTTCCTCTATCTGCTGTTGTTGGAAATCGATCGAGGTCGGAGAGAGGATGGCTGAGTCTTGAGTAGGGTTGCTGGCACTGGAATGACTTGCAAAATAAGTCCAAACTGGAGGTTGTGGCTCTGACGAGAATCTTCTGATACTCAAGTCAGATTCAGAGAATAATGAAGCAGTAACAAGCTCTCTGAGAGGGGTTGATTGATTTACCTGATCCTTGGAGCTCCAATAGTTTATATAGAAGGCTGTCGAATAGCTGGTTGTATAGCTGTGAGATTGTGCAATCTCGAGATTGCCGGACCATTTGACATATTATTATGGATGAGATAATCCAGCCTTCAATCACTCTCAAAAGATTGAGAGAGTCAGTTATGCCTGAGTTGATCCACTTGGGGTGGACAGCTTGGCTCTGCATAACGGTTGGTGGCCATGGTGGTGGCTTGGCAATTTGAAGTAGCCTTCGACACCACACCAATCCGATCGCTCATGGCAACCATCGATTCGAGGCTCTCATGGTAACCACCGTAATAGCCTCCATCTTAACTTCAGAGCAAAACAATCATCTTTCTTTCTTTCCAAACTTTCCACCAAATGGCAGCAAAAAACATGTCTCAACCAGATATTATATTTCTTCTTTGTTCTCTTGGTTCCCTGGAACTCCACAAGAAAAGCAATGTTCCAGGCCACCCATTTAATTTGATTTGAATTGAAAATTTTCCAAATTTTTCATGCATGTAAAGGAGCTTCAAGAAATAGATAAATAGGTAACTGCAATATATAGTTATGGCACAAACACAACAAAGTGCAGCGTAGGACCTCTTCATCAAGTTGTTAAAAGTTTGCGAATTCGGACTTGCCCTATTGTTTACTCCTCTCTGCTTAGCAAAAGAAGGTTATGAGTTTGATTCTAGGATAATGCATTCTCAAAAATTTGATCCTAGATAATTATAGTGTGGGTGGGTCTCCCTCTCTTCTCTCCAAAAAAAAAAAATGGAAACTTCCTTTGAAATGAGAGGTTCCAACTAATAGCCTGATCCAATTGAAGGGAAGGAAAATAGTTTCTCTTCGAATAGTCCAAGTTGTATCTAAAATTTTTTTATTAATCTACATGAATAATGATTGAATCCTTACCTGATTAGTAGTAGAACCAGAGATTAAATCTCTAAAAATTTGAAACAATCCTTCATGGAGGCCCGAATGTGCAGACCCTCTACTTCGCATACACGTCAGACAATGTAGAAAAATAAGATGAACTTCGATCAAATCACCTTCACAATCCAATCAAATGAGGGAGGAGAGGTGCTGGTGTGATGCCTCACACCAGTAAGGAGGATGCCCATAAGAGGGCCCACGGCAAGGGAGGAGGAGTGGCACCAAAGGGAAGAGGCCAAGGAGAAGAAGAAGGCCTTCTCTCTTCTCACACCTCTCTCTCTTTCTTTTTTCTTTCAAACTGATTTGTTTCAATGAATCCATAGGTAGAGATCCTCTCTATTTATAGATAAATCACATGACCCAATAAGTATAGGACTCCTAACTCAAACATGCTTTGAATCAATCCAATATTCATGAAAGAAAGACTCTTACATGAGATAATATTGCCATCACATATGACAACCACATTGCACCCAATCCCTCACCCATATAGGACACCCACAATGAGGAAGCTTTCAGATGTTGGTCAGCCCAAAAGAGAGGAGAATCCTAGTGCAAGTAGGATTTTTTATATTTCATCCAAAATGAATCTGATTTGAATCTAATTCAAAGCTCATTCGAAATAATTTTGAAAGACTGTTAATCTCAAACTCTTTAAGACTTTTGTACCAAGTCTAACTTGAATCTTGGATCCAATTAAGTCTAATTAATTTAAATCTAATCTAAAATTAATTAACACTTAAATTCAATCTTTTATATGCTCCATAGAACATAGATCAGAAATTATTTATCTCTGGGATCGAACCTGAACCTCATGTGTAGTGCTAGCTAGACATAGTCAACTCTTTAATTCTATTTGATCCATTACTTAATTTTTAATCAAGTTAGCTTATATATTCAATCAAATCAAATACTTTCAAATTGGACACATAAATATAGGCCAATACTTTTTTATAATGTCTGACTTGTGTGTGACTCCTTAGGTTCAAATACTAAGCTGGTAGCATAGGAATCAATTTTTATACTAATTGAGATACCATCTAGTAATAATTTTTGATGTCCAAATAGGTCGAATTATCGCAAAAAAATATTTCAGACTAAGCTGACTTGTGTGTGACTCCTTAAGTTCAAACACTAAGCTGGTAGCATAGGAATCGATTTCTACACTAATTGAGATACCATTTAGCAATAATTTTTGATGTCCAAATAGGTTGAATTATCACAAAAAAATATTTCAGAACCCATGTACATGGTTAGCGCATAATTCATCCTTTTGATCCTGAATGCTCTAAGATGGTCTCAGGTTAAGTGTCAACCAAAATTGCTTCATCCACATTATATTTTAACCTTTTAAATCTATCTCATAGATTATCCTGGTCAAGATTTTACTAATTGAAATACAATAAAATATCAACTTTAATAATTCGGAGGGGTCAATCCCATCTTGATCTATACACAAATTTTGCAAGTACTTGACTATACCTAGTAGCCTTCCGTCACTGCATTAGAAATCTAGATAGTCCGGCACTAAAGTACAGTGAGTTATTTGCAAGTCACTATGGTGATCTCAGGTCTGAAGGATACTTATACCCATGTGCTTCGTGAGTAACTCTTGACAGCAGAATGCTCAACAGGTGGTCAGCTGTTCAATAATGTACTCCTACATCTCACCTATATGCCATACCAGTGTCACTACACTCTTTGGTTAAGAGGACAACCAATCCATATGGCACACAACGACCTCCACTTGATAAACGTTATTGTTCTATAATGATGTATCATTTGGTCATGAATATTTTTAAGAACTATACGATAAATCCTCTCTTTATCGTACACTAACATAGTTCTAAGAACTTCATCACAGCATAAGAGTTCAAAGAAGATGTAACTTTGTGATGAAAAATATCAGAATAACTATTATTCATTTATCAATAATTCACATACAAAGATGAACTCAATCATCACACGATTGATTTTAAGATACAATTTCCAACAACTCCCACTTGGACTAAAGCCAATCGGGGTAGTATCTTATACCAATTTTTCATTTGAAGTCTTCAAATTCTTTGATCTTGAGAGCTTTAGTGAAGAGGTCGCTAGGTTCTTTCTTTTGTCGATCTTCTGAAGGTCGACGTCATCTCGGTTCACGATCTCTTACACCAGGTGATAGCGACGCAGAACATACTTGGTGTAATGGTGCGACTTTGATTCTTTCGCCTGAGCTATGGCACTGGAGTTGTCACAGTACAACAGGACAGGGCCATCAATGGAGGGTGTAACTCCCAGCTCGATGATGAATTTTTCAACCACACCACTTCCTTTGCAGCATTCGATGCAGTATTGTATTCCACTTCGCATACAGAATCAACCACGGTATGTTACTTGGAACTTTTTCAATAAATAGCTCCTTCATTCAGAGTAAATACATAGCCCGACATACTTTTGTTATCATCATAATCTGATTAAAATTAAAATTAGTATATCCCACAAGTTTCAGATCAGTGTCTCCATAGATAAGTCATTGGTCTTTAATATTTTTCAAATACTTAAGAATTGCTTTCACAATCTTTCAATACTTTTCATCCAGATCATATTGGTACCTACTCACTACCCCTAATGAATAGGCCACACCGACCTCATACATGTCATAACGTATATGATAGATCCCACTATCGAAGCATATGGTATTCTACTTATATGCTCTCTCCTCAGGAGTTGTCGTATAATCTTTCTTGAAAAGAGTAATTTCATGGCCTATCAGAAGACAGCCTTTCTTGAAATTATTCATGTTGAACCGCTTCAATAAGGTATTAATCTATGTGGATTTGGATAATCCAAGCAATCTTCTAGATCTACCCTATAGATCTTCATCCCTAAGATGTAGGATGCTTCTCCCAAATCCTTCATGAAAAATTATGATGATAACCATAGCTTTACACTCTGCAAAGCTAGAATGTCATTTTCTAATAACAGTATGTCATCCACATATAGCACAAGAAAGATGACTACAGAATCGGAAGCCTACTTATAGATGTAAGGCTCTTGTCTATTCCTAACAAAGCTATACATTTTGATCACCTTATCAAAATGCATATTCCAACTCCTAAATACCTGTTTAAGTCCATAAATAGATCTATTCAGCTTGCACACTTTCAACTCATCTGTGGATGTGAACCCTTCAGGTTGTATCATATACATCTCTTCTTTCACCTCCCCATTAAGGAAAGCGATTTTGACATCCATCTGTCAGATCTTATAATCTAAGTGTGTAGTGATAGCAAGCATAATCCAGATAGACTTGAGCATTGCCATAGGAGAGAACATCTCATCATAGTTAATACCATAATGTTGACAGTAACCCTTGGTAACTAGATGGACTTTATAGATCTCTACTTTCCCATCCACTTCTTTTTTTCTTTTGAAAATTTATTTACACCCTATGGATTTTATCCCTTCAGATGGATCAACTAGTGTCCATACACCATTGATCTCCATGGACCCATCTCAGACTTCATGGCCTCAAGCTATTTTTGAGAGTCGGGCCTTTGCATGGCCTCCATATAGGTGATCAGATCCTCATCATTCTCATCAAGTTCAATGAGATCACCATTCAAGAAACTATAGTACTTGTTCAGCTGATGCGGTATTCTACCAAATATCCTTAATGGTGCCTCTACTGACTTCAGATTTGATTCACCAATCAAATCCAATTCTGTGTATCAGTCCTTCCATCTCATGAACTTTATCAAGTTTAATTTTATAGGTATTAGCCCCTTCACCAAGAAACTTCTTTTCCAAAAAGACTGTCCAGCTACTGACAAACACCTTTTGTTCTGTAGCGAGGTAGTAGTATCCTTTAATTTTTTTTGGATACCCTACGAACAAGCATCTGTTGGACTCAGATCCAAGCTTATCTATCTTTAAATGCTTGACATAAGCTGGACACCCCCAGACCTTCAGATGTGAGAGCACCGACTTACGCCCAGTCTATATCTCATATAGAGTTTTATCGATAGACTTTCTCAATATCTTATTCAAAATGTAGCAGACAGTTTCTAGAGCATATCTCCAAAAAGAGATTGACAGACTCACAAAGCTCATTATGGATCAGATCATGTCTAATAAGATTTGATTCTTTCTCTCAAACACCTCGTTATGTTGTGGTGTTCCAGGAGGGGTCCACTATAAGAGAATCTTATTCTCTTCTAGATATGTCAGAAAGTCAGTGATAAGGTATTCACCTCCTCGATCTAACTGAAGGGTCTTAATACTCGTCCCAATCTATTTCTCTACTTCAGCACAGAATCATTTGAACATTTCAAATGATTCTGACTTATGCTTTATAAGATAGACATATCCATACCTTGATAGATCGTCTGTAAATGTAATGAAATAGTAGTATCCTCCTCTAGCACTTATGTTCATAGGTCCGCATACATCAGTATGTATTAAACCTAGGATATCGTTGGCTCTTTCACCTTTTTTTTTAAAAGGTGACTTAGTCATCTTACCAAGTAAACAGGATTCATAGATTGGTAATGATTCACAATCATCTATCTTAAAGACATGTTCGTTGATCAACCTGTCAATTCTATTTTTGTTCACATGACCAAGCCTATAATGCCAAAGGTAGGATTCACTGATATTATCTAATTTAGGATGTTTGCTTGCTGTATATATTACACTAACAGATCGTGATATTATGTATATGCCATGTTTTAATTGTCCACGCATAATTACAGTATCATTCATAATGATATCACCAAAATTATCTTTTATTATAAACTTGAAATCAAGTTTAGCCAAAAGGCCTACAGAGATGGCATTCATTATAAAGGAGGGACAATAATGATAATCATCTAACATGACACTATTGGACTCGAAGACAAGCTGCAAAGTTTTCAAGATCAGAACTGGAATAAGGCTTCCATCTTCAATGTTAAGGAACCACTTGCCCTCTCAAAACTTCTTACTTACCTGTAGTCCCTGCAACGAATTGCATATATTAATAGGACTTTCAGTATCCAATACTCAGGTAGTAGTATCACAAATACAGAAATTACAAGGTGTTATCATATAAATACCTTGTAAAGCAATTGCTTATTTTTTTCTCTTATTTTTAGACCTGTTTGGGTCAAGGGTGGCTATATAAGAAAGATAATTTCTCTTCCAATGACCCATCTTATAAAAGAAGTATTTTTCCTGGCTCTTGTCAACTTTTGACATTTTACTCTGCTTAGGATCGGCGGAATGGGATTTTTGCACCTTCTTCTTTTTTTCTCTCTTAGAGGATCGACGTCTTGTAAATAAACCTTCCACTAAATTCACTAGCTCCTTTTGGAGCTGGTAATCCTTCTCAAAAGTTTGTAGTAACCCTAGCAAACTATGGTAGTTCATTGCAGGCTTCGTCATTCTATAATGACTATGAAAGAGTAGGTAAGATTTTGGTAACGAATTGAGGATAGCATATTGTGAATTTCAGTATAGGGATAAAATGATAATTTTAAATTTTTTTTTAAAATTATAATTTTATAATAAAAATTATTAATTAATCTAATTAATTAACATGTATTAACCTTACACAAGGATCTAAATATGATATATATAGCATACATTTAAATTTAAAATTTTGAATTCTCTACAGTAAATATTTTACTGTTATGTGTTCAGAACACATTACCTTCGTGCAGGTAGTCGATCGCTGCAGTCTGATTACCGTCGGAAAGATCTGATCATTGCAATATAGCCACACAGTATGTCTGACCTCTACGGATCATCCACACGAAGCTCTCGGTCTGATCAGCTCTTCACGAATGCTAGTTCGTTGCAGAACCCTTTCGATGGCTGATGCTGATCAAACTCCTTCGATCTTGATCTGCCAACTCCTCGGATACTCTGGATCATCAACAGATATATTTGAGAGGTTGATGAAGCTCTTTCTAAAATCTGATTGGCTCACGACACTCGTAGCTCACCTTCTCACTTTTCGAACCCTAGACTGAAACCCTAGGGTACTCACAGAAGAAACTTGCACCCACTCTCTCTTTTCTTTTCTCTTCTTTTCTTTTCTTTTTTTATGCAGAAGTCTCTTCTCACGCCACCTTATCTCACTAGGATCAGATATCCGCACACCCCATCTTCTCTTCCTTTTTAAAATAGTGCAAGATGCATCTTTTCAGCATTTTCACCGCGTGAGAGGATAAAGATAGGTGGTTGCTCACTTGAATTTAAATTGAATTTAAATTAAATTTAAATTTAAATGCCAACCAATCAATCTTTATCCACTCTTGGTGTGAGAAGGGAGGGGCATGGGATTCTTTGTGCGTGGAGAATTTACACGAGAAACCTTTTCTCATGTAGAGCAAGTGGCGCACTTGGGATGAGGTGGTGCATGGATTAGTTGCCCATTCAAATTCAAACTTTCTTTGAATTTGAATGGCCAACCAACCTATCTTTATCAACTCAGATGGCGCACACAGGTGGGGCATGGGAAAGCTTCTGTGTGGGAGAAAATTCATGAGAACTTGTTTCTCATGAATTCAAATGGGCACAGGTGAGTGAGGTGGCGCAGGGAGATAAGTCAAGGTGGTTTCAAATCTAATTGAACCAACCTTATTAAAATAGGTTAGCACAATTAGACTAAGTTAAATCTAACATAATTAAGCTTAATTAGGCTTAATAAAATCTTAATCAAATCAAGAATTGACTAAGTCCAACTCCTGATCAAATCAGGGATCAAACCACCTCGACGATTAGGTCAACTCTTAACCTAATCGGATCAAACCTAACTGAATCCAATTCAATTGGACTTGATCCAAAAATAATTATTCAATTAAATTGAGTTAATTAGTGATCAAATCACTAATTAAATTTCTCATAAATATTGAGTCCAAATCTGATGGGCAATCGAGCATCAAAGTCCATCGATATGAAACCTTGATCGAAGAGTCCCAAACCAGTGGGATTCTTGACCCCGATACCCAAAATGTGTGGAACTCATGATCAGAGAATCTTGATTCTCGATCACAGAGTTCTAGACACATAGGATTCAGAGTCTCCAAGTATTAGGACTCTTGGTCGAAGAGTCTCAGTCCAATGGGACTCTTCACCAGCCTTCAGATCAGATAGGAACCTCTAATGTGTGTGACCCAGTAGGTTCGAACCTAAGCCGGTAGCACAGGAACTAATTTCTATACTAATCGAAGTGACCATCTAGCAATGGTACCCGACGTCTGGATAGGTCGAATAGTCACAATCCCAACATTCAGAACCTACGTGAATACGGTTACTGTATAATTCATCCCTTTTGATCCCGGTGTATAGGATGACTCAGGGTTAAACTATCAATCCTGATCAGATCATCCGAATCATGCTCAACTCAAACATTTCTGTGACTCCTCACTAGGACTACCCTGGCCAAGGTTTTGCTAAATTGAAACACGACTGTACACAGCTCCTGAACTGGAGTGGTCAATCTCATCTTGACACACGCACCGACAAGTCAAGTACTTGACTACACCCAGCAGCCTTCCGTCACTGAATTAGAAATTTAGGTAGTCCAGTGCCTAAGTGCAGTGAGTTGCTTGCAAGTCACCGTGGTGGTCTCAGGTCGGAGGGACAGTTATACCCATATCCCATCAGAGCAAATCTTGATAGCAGAAAATGCTCCAGAGTCGGTCACGTTCAGTGCAGATGTACCCTTACATCTCACCTTTATGCCATATCAGTGTCTCCACACTCCTTGGTTAAGAGGACAACCAACCCATATGGCACACAACGACCTATGCTTGATAAACATTGTTTTCCTTGGTAACAACGTATCATTTGGTCGCGAACAGGTTTAAAGACTAAACAACAAATCCTCCTTTGTCAAGTCTAAATAGTCCAAAAGACTTCACCACAACACAGGAGTTCATTAGAAGATGAAATAATTTGTGATGAAAAAATATCAAAATAATTTTTATTTATTTATAATTCATATACTAATACAAGAAAGAGCACAACTGTCAACAGGCTGATGATTGGCTTTGGGACACTATTCCCAACAATCTCCCACTTGGCCTAAAGCCAATCGATGCAGTATCTAATAGCCATCTTCGACTTGAAATCGTCGAACTCCTTCACCGCAATGGCTTTAGTGAATGGGTCGGCCAGGTTCTCCTTTCCGTCGATCTTCTGAAGGTCGACGTCATCTCGATCTATGATTTTTCGGATGAGATGGTAGCAGTGCAGAATATGCTTCGTCCACTGGTGTGCCTTCGATTTCTTCACCTAAGCAATGGCTCCAGAGCTGTCACAATAGAGCAGAACTGGACCAACAAGGGAGGGTGCTACTCCGAGCTCAGTGATGAATTTTCTCAGCCACACCACTTCTTTGGCAGCATCTAATGCAGTGACATACTCTGCCTCGCAAACTGAATCTGCCACAGTGTGCTGCTTGGAACTCTTCCAGCAGACAGTCCCACCATTAAGGGTAAAAATAAATCCCGACATACTCTTGCTATCATCGTGATTAGACTGAAAACTAGAGTCTATAAACCCTATAAGTCTCAAGTCTGATTCACCATAAACAAGCCACTGGTCCTTAGTATTTCTTAAATACTTCAAGATGGTTTTAACAACCTTCCAGTGATTCTCCCCTGGATCAGATTGGTATCTACTCACTACCCCTAGTGAGTATGCCACATCTGATCGTGTACATGTCATGGCATACATGATAGATCCCACTGTCGAAGCATATGAAATTCTATCCATACGCTCTCTCTCTTGAGTTGTTGTCGGACAATCCCTCTTCGATAGAGAAATTCCATGGCCATCGGTAGATCGTCTTTCTTGAAATTCTCCATGCTAAACCTTTTCAGCATAGTATCAATGTACGTGGACTGGGATAAGTCAAGCAACCTTTTAGATCTATCCCTATAGATCCTCATCCCTAGGATGTAGGAAGCTTCTCCCAGATCCTTCATGGAGAACTGTGATGACAGCCAAATCTTTATTCCTTGTAATGCAGGGACATCATTCTTGATTAAGAGAATATCATCCACATACAATACAAGAATTATCACTACTGGACCATTAGCCCACTTATAAATGCAGGGCTCTTCTCGTTCTTAATGAAGCCATACGTTTTGATCGTCCTATCAAAACGTATGTTCCAACTCCGGGATGCCTGCTTAAGTCCATAAATGGACCTCTGTAGCCTGCACACCTTAGACTCATCTGTGGATGTGAATCTTTCAGGTTGTATCATATACACCTCTTCGTCCAGCTCTCCATTTAGGAAAGCTATCTTTACATCCATCTGCCAGATTTCATAGTCCAGATGGGTAGCTATCGCAAGCATAATCCGAATGGATTTGAGCATTGCCACAGGAGAAAATATCTCATCATAGTCTATACCATAATGTTGACGATATCCCTTGGCGACCAGACGAACTTTATAGGTCTCCACCTTTTCGTCTGCATCCCTCTTCTTCTTGAAGACCCACTTACACCCTATGGGTTTTACTCCTTCGGGTGGGTCAACCAATATCCACACATCGTTGACCTTCATAGACTCCATTTCGGATTTCATGGCCTCTAGCCATCTCTTAGAGTCAGGTCTTTACATTGCATCTATGTAGGTGATCGGATCCTCTTCATTTTCATCAAGTTCGACAGGATCACCATCCCAGATCAAGAAACCATAGTATCTGTTCGGTTGATGTGGTACTCTACTAGACCACCTTAAGGGTGCAGGAATAATGGGCTTCGGATCTGATCTAACCAAATCTAGTTCAGGTTCAGCAACTTGTGTCAATTTTTTCACCTGTCAAACTTCCTCAAGTTCGACCTTAGAGGCAACAGTTCCTTCACCAAGGAACTCTTTTTTCAAAAAGATTGCCTTAAGGCTGACAAACACCTTTTGCTCATCAGTTAGGTAGAAATAATACCCTTTAGTCTCTTTTGGGTACCCTATGAAATAACACTTGTCAGACCTAGATCCAAGTTTGTCCGTAATTAAACGTTTAACATAAGTCGGACACCCCCAAACCCTAAGGTGTGAGAGTACTGGCTTACGTCCTATCCATATCTCATGAGGTGTTTTAGTTACAGACTTACTCGGAACCCTATTTAGAAGATAACAAGCTGATTCGAGCGCATATCCCCAGAGAGAGATTGGCAGACCAGCAAACCCCATCATGGATCGAACCATGTCCAACAAGGTCCGATTCCTCCTTTCAGACACACCATTATGCTGTGGTGTTCCAAGAGGAGTCCACTGAGAGAGAATCCTATTCTCCCTAAGATATGTCAGAAACTCATTGGAAAGATATTCACCTCCTCGATCAGATCGAAGAGTTTTAATATACTTTCCAGTTTATTTTTCTACCTCATTTCAGAATAGTTTGAACATTTCAAATGACTCCGACTTATGCTTCATTAAGTAGATATACCCATACCTCGATAGGTCATCTATGAAGGTTATGAAGTAGAAATATCCACCTCTTGCACTTGAGCTCATGGGTCCATATATATCAGAATGTACCAGACCCAAGAGTTCACTGGCTCGCTCACCTTTTCCAGTAAAAGGTGACTTGGTCATCTTCCCAAGAAGACAGGACTCACAGGTTAGAAGTGATTCACAATCACCAACTTTAAGAATTTCTTCTTGAGCCAACCTGTTTATCCTGTTCTTATTGATATGACCTAGCCTACAGTGCCAAAGGTAGACTTCTGACATATTATCCATTCTAGAACATTTATCGAAAGTTTAAACCACATTAACAGGTTGTGATAGTAAGTAAATTTTATTATTTAGTTATCTAACAAATATTGTAACATCATTCAAAATGATATTGCAAATATTTTTTTTTATTAAAAATTCATAACTGTACATGGCCAAAAGGCCTACAGAAATAATATTTAATAAAAAGCTTGGACAATAGTGACATTCACTCAGAATTACATTACGAGAGTTGATTACAAGGTTCATGATTCCTAAAGCTAGAACTGAAACTTTGCTTCCATCTCCAATGTTCAAGAACCTCTCACCTTCATCAAATCTCCTACTGACCTGTAGATCTTGCATCGAATTACAGATATGATAAGGGCTTCCGATATCCAATACCCAGGCAGTAGTATCACAAATGAAAAAGTTGCAAGGTATTATCATATAATTTTCTTGCTTCTTCTTCGGTCTGTTTGGATCCAGGGAGGCAATGTATAGAGGACAGTTCCTCTTCCAGTGCCCCTGCTTCTTGCAAAAGAAGCACTCCACCTGGCTTTGGTTGGGCTTACGCTTCTTGGTCTGACCCTGTGCAGACGTCCCAACATGCGGCTGCACCTTCTTATTCTTCTTCTTCTTGTTCTTCTTCCCTTTCTTAAAGGGTCGACGAATAGAAGAAGACCCTCCCACAATATTCACCGACTCCTTATGGAGCTGGTGATCCTTCTCAAAGTTCTGCAGCAACCCCAACAAGCCATGATAGTTCACTGCAGGTTTTGTCATCCAAAAATGAGTAAGGAAGGGGAGGAAGGACTTGGACAAAGAATTAAGGATCGCATCCTTACCAAGCTGCTCGTGCAAGGGAAAGCCCAGTTTACTTAGGCGCTCAATCATTTCGATCATGTACAATACATGATCAGTGATTGAGGCCCCATCCCTCATCCAAGCATTGAAAATGGCACAACTAGTTTTGTGCCTTTCAATGTCGTCAGGCATGCCTAAGGAGTCATTCAACATTTGAAGCATCTCCTGTGGCTGGACGTTCTCGAACCTGCGATTGAACTCATCATTCATTGCCGCCAGTATTATGCACCGAATGGTGGTGCGATCGTTGAGCCACTTCTGATAAGTATCTCGGACTGTCCTTCTAGCGTTTGGGGCTAGCTCCTCAGGTGTCGGATCCGTTACTACATAAAAGATCTATTCATGCTCAAGGACGATTTTTAATTTTTGATACCAGCTATCAAAATTAGGTCCCATGAGCTTGTCATTATCTAATAATGACCGGAGCGACAGGGTAGTGGCCATAGCTGTATAAAGGAAAACTAGACCTTTATTAGTATATAAATTATTAATACTAAAGACTTGGACTTTAGTCTAAAATTTTTCTCAGTATTTTTATGAACTGGTAGCCTCAACCTCCAATTCGAGAAATTACTTTAATTCCTTAGTGGGTACTAGAATCCACACAGACTACACATGAGTCCAACTTTGGTTGGTCAACCCATGTGCATCTATGGGTAGGTTCATAACCAGTTGTTTCTCTAAACAACTTCTAGTAATTAATTTTGCCCCAGAACCTAATCAGTAGGCTTTGGCCTCCACTGAAAAGATCTGGTTAGGTCCAACCATTAACATGACTTGATTTGATGAATCGGATCAATAAATGATCAGGCCCGACTTTGGCCGGCCAATCTGACCACCATCAAAAAGACTCAACCAAATTATCATATTATGAATGATAATTTCATTAGTCAATAAGCACCAGGCCTTTGGGCCTCCAGTGATTATTAAACTAATGGACTCATTATCACTCACTTAATGGGAGGCTATGACTTAGTTATCACTATAACTTAATCATTTTTAGGGACCTAATAATTTTTGAGGATTTTATTAAAGGATAGAAGAGAAGAAATTGATCAGTCAATTTTAATCCTCCCACTGACTTCACCAAGTCAGATTAAAAAGGATTTAATTGAAGCCGACATTAGGAGCACCTAAATCAGTCACACTGATTTACCTAATGACATGGGTGAGCCCTAATCACTAAGTGATCTAATCAAAATCTAACTCACCAGGTTGGCTAGGTAAGTGAGATCAGTGGTGGGGATATGCCATTAACTCGTCAGAGATCGAATCAATGCAAGTAGCTCCCACTTAAAAACCACTGGTTAGACTGTCGAACTTACCTTAGACACCAATCGGTTCATTAGTTTTAATTTGATCAACTTAGTAAATAGGGTTCCACCACGTAGCCATGAATTAAGTCCATCTTGGTCTAGTTAAAGACATGGACCCATTCAACTACAACTATTGGAGTTGAATCTAGAGTGTCCTTGACCTAATCTAATTCAACTTTTGATTAGATTTAACCAATTACTCTAATTTAGTCCATTTCTTTAAGCTAACCATAGGTCTAACCCAATTATGGACCTAATCCATCTAACCCATTAATCCATAAGTTTATGCAATTGTCTTAGGTCTTAATTCATAATTCTAGACCAACTAGACAACATTTAATTTTTTTAATTAAGTATTTGGACTGATGGGTCAAGGTTTGGTATTTCGAAAATAATTTTCAAATTTGAAAGATTTTATTTTCTGTTCACCAAATGTGTTGACTCATTTCACAAACGGATCAGCACATTTCATAAACAACAATCCTATTGCTAATTACTTAACAGAAAATAACTCAATCAAAATAAATCATGAATATTTCTTTAGATCTAATCTAACACATTCATGATAAATTTCACAATTGAACCTTTACAATTAAGTCCTTTCGCTGCTTCGTCTGTATGGGATATAATCGTATCGGCACCTCTACCACCATAGGAGAACCCCATCGAATGGAGGAGAGGGTCTTTAAACCCTACTTTTCTTCTATGATCGGATGACCATGGCAACCAATCTAATTATACTACTTGCTACTTGGATCAAGTATATCTAAATATACTAATTTTAAAATTTAAATTTCAAATTTTAAATTTTAAACAAATTTCAAATTTTATATTTTAAAATTTTGAATTTCAAATTTTGAATTTTAAATTTTAAATTTCAAATTTGAAATTTCAAACAAATTTCAAATTTTAAATTTTGAATTTTAAATTTTTGAATTTTCAATTTCAATTTCAAATTTTAAAATTCAAATTTTGAATTTTGAATTTCAAATTTCAAATTTAAATTTAAACTTTTAGATTACTACTTAATCTACGCATGTAAATGTATATCATATTTAGAACCCACTCTGATACCATTTGTTGTGAATTTCAATGCAGGGGTAAAATGGTAATTTTAATTTTTTTTTCAAAATTATAATTTTATAGTGGAAATTATTAATTAATCTAATTAATTAATATATATTAATCCTACACAAGGATCTAAATATGATATATATAGCATATATTTAAATTTGAAATTTCAAATTCTCTACAGTAAATATTTTACTGTTATGTGTTCAGAATACATTACCTTCGTGCAGGTAGTCGATCGCTGCAGTCTGATCACCATCAAAAAAGTCTGATCATCGTAATATAGCTATACAGTATGTCTGACCTCTGTGGATCATCCACATGAAGCTCCCGGTCTGATCAGCTCCTCACGAATGCTAGTTCATTACAAAACCCTTTCGACGGCTGATGCTGATCGAACTCCTTCAATCTTGATCTATCGATTCCTCGAATACTTCAGATCATCAGCAGATATACTTGAGAGGTTGGTGAAGCTCTCTCTAAAATTTGGTGCGCTCACGACACTCGTAGCTCACCTTCTCACTTTTTGAACCCTAGGCTGAAACCCTAGGGTACTCACAGAAGAAACTTGCACCCACTCTCTCTTTTCTTTTCTCTTCTTTTCTTTTCTTTTTCATGCAGA
>NC_026000.2:116989218-117003327 GCF_000442705.2 Elaeis guineensis | reverse complement strand
CAAACATGCTTTAAATCAGTCCAATACTCATGAAAGGACTCCTACATGAGATAGTATTGCCATCACATATGACAATCACATTGCACCCATCCCTCATCCACATAGGATGCCCACAATAAGGAAGCTTTCAGGTGTTGGTCGGCTCATAAGAGAGGAGAATCCTAGTGCAAGTAGGACTTCTCATATTTCATCTAAAATGGATCCGATTCAAATCCAATTTGAAGCTGGTTCGAAATAATTTTGAAAGATTGTTAATCCTAAACTCCTTAAGACTTTTGTATTAAGTCTAACTTGAATTTTAGATCCAACTAAGTTTAATTAATTCAAATCTAATCTAAAATTAATTAGTATTTAAATTTAATCTATCATATGCTCCATGGATTATAGATCAGAAACTGTTCATCTTCGGGATCAAATCTGAATCTCATGTGTAGTGCTAGCTAGACATAGTCAACTCTTCAATCTCATGTGATCTATAACTTAATTTTCAATCAAGTTAGCTTATATATTCAATCAAATCAAGCACTTTTAAATTGGATACATAAACAAAGGCCAAAATTTTTCTATGATGTCTGACTTGTGTGTGTGACTTCATAGGTTCAAATACTAAGCTGGTAGCACAGGAATCAATTTTTGCACTAATCGAGATAGCATTTAGTAATGATTTCTAACATTCAGATAGATAGAATTATCATAAAAGAATATTTCAGAATTCATACATATAGTTACCATATAATTCATCTTTTTGATCCTGAATGCTCTAGGATGGTCTCAAATTAACTGTCAATAGAGATTGCTTCATCCACATTGTATTTCAACCTTTCAAATCTATTTCATGGATTATCTTGATCAAAGTTTTACTAAATTAAAATACAGTAATACATCAACTTCAATAATTCGGAGGGGTCAATCCCATCTTGATCCATACACAGATTTTGCAAGTACTTGATTATACTCAATAGCCTTCCATTACTGCATTAAAAATTCAGATAGTCCGACACCAAAGCACAGTGAGTTACTTGCAAGTCACTATGATAATCTCAGGTTAGAAGGATACTTATACCCATGTGCTTCGTGAGTAGCTCTTGACAGCAGAATGCTCAGCAGGTGAGTCATTTGTTCAGTGATGATGTACTCCTACATCTCACCTATATACCATACCAGTGTCACCACACTCCTTGGTTAAGAGGACAACCAACCCATATGGCACACAACGACCTCCACTGGATAAATATCATTATTCTATAATAACGTATCATTGGGTTCTACGGACTTCATCAAAGCATAAGAGTTCAAGGAAGATATAACTTTGTGATGAAAAATATCAGAATAACTATTATTCATTTATCAATAATTCATATATAAAGATGAATTCAATCATCACACGATTAATTTTAGGACACAATTTCCAACACCAACAAGGCAGACTCCATGGTACTCTCTTCATCCACCATCAAATCAAAAAGAGAAAAGGGAACAATACACTTAGAGTCACATTTCTTAGCCATCTATCAAACCAAAACTTGATTAATTTACAGTTGCCATTAAAGAATAAAGAGGTACAGCAAAAACTCTTTGACTTGAAGGACATCCTTCTAGAAGCAAGATACACCTTGTGGCTGGTTGCAGTAGAATAGCATTCTTTGCCTTTAACGTAGTTGGCTGAATGTTTTCAATTAAGATCAAAACCATTAATGAATTTTCACTACCATTTTCCCCTAGCACAGTATTCAAATCTCAAAGAATTTTAATATCTAGGCCACCTTAATGCTTCAGTTTGCAAACTTATTTCCATGTAATTAAACAAAAACAGCCACACTCTAAGATGGAGCCATTCCAAGATAAAATAATGTTTGAATTTTATCAGTTTTCTAATAATGCAATGAGTCAGCCAACAGATATAACACAAATCCATAGAAACAATATAGGCTTAACATAGCCTATAATCTTATAACCTTATTAGTTATACTATCCCAACTCATAAATTTAGCAGGATTTTTAGCCCAATCATCCAAACATATCCTCATTTTTTTTCCCTATATGATTTATGAAGGAACCAGATCTAGGATTTCAGGGTTAGATCTTGAAACTTTTTCAAGATCAGACAGTGGAAGACTAAAATAAATCAAAATTTATTTTCTAAAATCAAAAAATTTTTAAATCTAAGATCCCATTACATGATTATTACATAGCATTAAATCAAAAATTAAAATATATAGAGCATGAACTACATGTTGATCATATCAACATATTTCTATACTACATCTAATGTATGTATTAAACAATAGATCAGATCTATTACCTTGCAAGTTAGACGTTCTAACCTTGCTAATCTAGACTTGAGGAAGATGTTGCAAACCGCACACACATCCGGTCACTAAGAGTCATCCACACAAGCCCACAAATCTCGATCAGAAGTCCTGTTTCAGAAAATCAGCACAGTATGCTAGTACTGCGCTGATCCTTCTTCGATGGTTGATCAGGTGCCTCCTTCTTCTTAATTTGGGCTCTTTCAAAGATGAAAAATAGGAGGAGGAGTTTTAGATCTGAAACACTCTCAGAAAAACTCAAGATGGAGGAAGAGAAAAGATAAAACTAACAACCCTAGAAGAAGACCCTCTTCTTCTTCTCTTTACTCTCTCCTAGACACCCTGTCTTTTATCTATTATATCTCTATGACCCAAAGGTCTTTCTCTTTGATTTTTAGATGCCTCAAAGGTCTCTCAAATCTCTGTGTTCACTAAAAATTTTATGAAGAAACTCATTTTATAGAGAGAGATATGATAGAGTCCTTGTCTAGGTCAAATACTTAGTCAAGGCTTATCCAAACATGGCAAGATAAGGGGCACCCAACTCTTGGATGCCTCCTCCTTATTTTTATGCATGGACCACCAAAAAAGGATGCACAATGTGTGCCCTAAAAGCCACAAAAATTCTAAAAGAAATCTGGATAAATTCGGTGCAAAAAAGAAAGAGTTTTGGATTTCTAAAACTCTATCTCATAGAATTTGAAATCCAAACTTATTCCTACTTTGATTTGATCCACAACCACTTTTCATGTATGAAAGAAGAGAGAAAACCTTTTGGATGTGAGAAAGACCTGGGAGAGGGCTTTTGTCACACAAAATAAGAGGAGATTGGCATGGAATAAGAGAGAGAACGTGGGGGGGGCTTATGTGGCGCAAGGTGGAATCCTAGTCTTACTAGGATTCTATCTTATGACTTGTATTAATTTGGTTTCTCAAACCAAATCAAATCAAAATTAGATCAACCTAATTAAAATAGATCTTAACCCAATTAAAAATCTAATTTAATCAGATTAAATTAGATTTAAATCTGATTTAATTTTCTAATTAAATTAGAAATTAGGTTGACCCAAGTCCTAATTGAACTAGGACTAGTTTTTTTCTTGCACTTGGCTTATCCAATAAACCAATTAGACTTAATCCAATCAAGCCCAAATCAAATATAATTAAATTATATTTAATTAAACTTAATCGCAGTCCATTGGCTTAATCAAATTAAGCCAATTAGCAATCAAATTGCTAATCGATCCTCCTACAACACTTGCACTAAGTTAAATGTCAATCGTATTGATCATTTAACCCTAGAACGATTCTTAATCATTGATCAACCATCCGATCGGATCATGAACTCTAATGTGTGTGACCTCATAGGTCTGAACCTAAGTTGATAGCATAAAAATAAATTTTTGTACCAATCGAAGTGACCATCTAGCAATGATACCCGACGATCGGATAGGTTGAATGTATAGAACAACATCCTTAGAACCCATGTGGATATAGTTTCCATATAATTCATCTCCTTGACCAAAATGATCATAGGACACCTCAGAGTTTTACTATCAACTCTGATCAGGTTGTCCACATTGTATTTCAAAATATCAAATCCATCTGATGGATTACCCTGATCAAGATTTTGCTAAATTAAAATACAGTAACTCATTCTTCTCCAACTCTTGGAGTGGTTAATCCCATCTCGATCATACTTTGACTTCGCAAGTACTTGACTATGTCTAGAAGCCTTCCGTCACTGAAATAAAAATTCAGTTAGTCCAGTATCAAAGCACAGTGAGTTGCTTGCAAGTCACTGAGGTGATCTCAGGTCTAAGGGACACTTATACCTATATCCCATCAGAGTCATTCTCGACAGCAGAATGCTCTGGAGTTGGTCATGTTCAATGATGATGTACCCTTACATCTCACTTATATGCCATACCAATATCTTCACACTCTTTGGTTAAGAGGACAACCAACCCATATGGCCTACAGCGACCTATGCTCGATAGAAGCTGTCGTCCTTATTAACAGCCTATCATTTGGTCGTGAACAGTTTTAAGGACTAATCGATAAATTGTCTCTTTATTGAATCTAAATAGTCCTAAGGACTTCATCATAACAACGGAGTTCATTAAAAGATGAAAGTTTATGATAAAAATTTTAAATATATTTTATTTATTAACAAATCAATTACCATACTTGGTTGCTCAACCGTCAACAGCTTAACGATTGACTTTTGGAATATATTTTCCAACAACTCTCACTTGTCCTAAAGCCACTCGGCATAGTATCTAATACCCATCTTCAACTTGTGATTGTCGAACTCCTTTATTGCTAGGGCTTTAGTGAAGGGATCGGTCAGGTTCTCCTTTTCATCGATCTTCTGAAGGTTGACGTCACCTCGATCCACGATCTCTCGGACCAGGTGGAAGCGGTGCAAAATGTGCTTCATCCGTTGGTGTGCTTTGGATTCCTTCGCTTGAGCTATGGCACCAGTGCTGTCACAGTAGAGCAGGACCGGACCATCGAGGGAAGGTGCTACTCCAAGCTCGATGATAAATTTTCTCAGCCACACAGCTTCCTTTACGACATCCGATGCTGCGATGTACTCTGCTTCACAAACAGAGTCTGTTATAGTATGCTACTTGAAACTCTTTCAGCAGATAGCTCCACCATTCAGAGTAAAGATATAACCCGATATGCTTCTGCTGTCATCATGGTCAGATTGAAAGCTGGAGTCTGTGAACCCCACAAGTTTCAGATTTGACTCACCATAAACCAACCATTGATCCTTAGTATTTCTCAAATACTTAAGGATGGCTTTAACCACTTTTCAGTGGTTTTCTTCAGGATCAGATTGGTATCTACTCACTACTCTTAGTGAGTATGCCATATTCGGTCTTATACATATCATGACGTACATGATAGATCCCACGGTCGAAGTATATGGGACTCTATTCATACGCTCTCTCTCTTCAGGAGTTATCAGACAATCCTTCTTAGAGAGAGAAATTTCATGGCCTATCGATAGATAGCCCTTCTTGAAATTCTCCATGCTGAACCTCTTCAGCACAGTGTCTATGTATGTGGACTGGGATAACTCAAGCATCTTTTTAGATCTATCCCTATAGATCTTCATCCCTAGGATGTAGGATGCTTCACCCAAGTTCTTCATAGAGAACTGCGATGACAACCAAACTTTTATTCCCTGTAGTGCGGGGATGTTATTCTCGATTAAAAAAATTTTATCCATGTACAAGATAAGAAATATTACAAGTGGATTATTTGCCCATTTATAGATGTAGGGCTCTTCTCCATTCTTAACGAAGTCATACGTTTTGATTACCTTATCAAAATGCATGTTCCAACTCTAAGAAGCTTGCTTCAATCCATAAATGGATCTCTGAAGCTTGCATACCTTGGACTCATCTGTGGATGTAAACTCCTCAAGTTGTATCATATACATCTCTTCGATCAGCTCTCCATTCAGGAAAGCTGTCTTTATATCCATTTGCCAGATCTCATAATCCAGATGGGCAGCTATTGCAAGCATTATCTGAATAGATTTGAGCATTACCACAGGAAAAAATATCTTGTTATA
Organism: Elaeis guineensis; assembly: GCF_000442705.2. Taxonomy (NCBI): domain Eukaryota; kingdom Viridiplantae; phylum Streptophyta; class Magnoliopsida; order Arecales; family Arecaceae; genus Elaeis; species Elaeis guineensis. The sequence goes on along the minus strand of NC_026000.2, from coordinate 116,997,426 downwards.
GTCAATACCATAATGTTGACGATATCCCTTGGCAACTAGACGGGCTTTATAAGTCTCCATCTTTTCATCTACGTCCCTTTTCCTTTTGAACACCCATTTACACCCAATGGGTTTAATCCCTTCAGGTGGATCAACCAATGTCCATACATCGTTGACCTTTATGGACTCCATTTCAGATTTCATAGCTTTAAGCCATTTCTCAAAATCAGATCTCTGCATTGCATCCATATAGGTGATCGGATCCTCATCATTCTCATCGAGTTCGATGGGATCACCATTTCGGATCAAGAAACTGTAGTATCTGTCCAGCTGATGCGGTACTCTACCGAATCGCCTTAATGGTGCAGATACATTGGGCTCTGGATCTGATCTAATCAAATCTGACTCAGGTTTAGCTATTGGTGTCGGTCCTTCTACCTATTAAACTTTATCAAGTTCAATCTTAGAGGCAATGGTTCCTTCACCAAGGAACTCCTTTTCTAAAAAGATTACCTTAAGGCTGACGAACACCTTTTGTTCATCAGTATAGTAGAAAAAATATCCTTTGATCTCTTTGGGGTACCCTATGAATATGCATTTGTCAGACCTAGGTCCAAGTTTGTCTGTGACTAATCATTTGACATAGGCCGGGCAACCCCAGACCCTAAGGTGTGAAAGTGCTGACTTACGCCCTGTCCATATCTCATATGGAGTCTTAATTACAGACTTACTTGGAATCCAATTTAACAGATAATAGGCCGATTCGAATACATATCCCCAGAAGGATATCGGCAAGCTGGCAAAACTCATCATGGATCGGATCATGTCTAACAGAGTCTAATTTATCCTTTCAGACACACCATTATGTTGTGGTGTTCCTAGAGGAGTCCATTGGGAGAGAATCCCATTCTCTCCTAGATATGTGAGAAACTTACTAGAAAGATATTTTTCTCTTCGGTCAGATCAAAAAGTTTTAATACTCTTTCTAGTTTATTTTTCTACTTCACTTCAAAATCGTTTGAACATTTCAAATAAATCTGATTTATATTTCATTAGATAGACATATCCATATCTGGATAGATCATCCGTGAAAGTTATGAAGTAGAAATATCCATCTCTTGCACTTGTGCTCATGGGCCCGCATACATCAATATGTACTAGGCTCAAGAGCTCAGTAGCTCTTTCACTTTTTTCAATAAAAGGTGACTTGGTTATTTTACTAAGAAGACAGGACTCACAGATTGGAAGTGATTCATAATCACTGACTTCGAGGATTCCCTCTTGAGTTAACCTATTTATCCTGTTCTTGTTTATATGACCTAGCCTACAGTGCCATAAGTAGATATTTGATACACTATCTAATCTTGGGTGCTTGCCAGTAAAATAGACTCTTATCGGGCTTGATCTTTCTGGTCTGGCCCTACACTGATGTTCCAGCCTAAACTTGCACCTTCTTCACTTTCTTCTTCTTGTTCTTCTTCTCTTTTTTAAAGGGTCGAAAACCAGAAGACAAATCTCCCACTAAGTTCACCGACTCCTTGTGGAGTTGGTGATCTTTCTCAAAGTTCTGCAGCAACCCCAGTAACCCATGGTAGTTCACTTCAGGCTTTGTCATTCTATAATGAGTGAGGAATGGGAGATAAGACTTGGGCAGCGAGTTTAGTATTGCATCTTTTTCAAGCTGCTCATGCAAGGAAAAGCCGAGCTTGCTCAATCGTTCCATCAGCTCGATCATGTACAATACATGATCAGTGACAGAGGCACCATCCCGTATTTTGGCGTTGAAGATGGCACAACTAGTCTTATACCTCTCTACATCATCGGATGTGCTAAAGGCATCCTCTAACACTTGAAGTATGTCCTTTGGCTGAGCCATCTTGAATCTGCGACTGAACTCGTCGCTTATGGCAGCCAGCATGATACAGCACACTGTGGTCCGATCACTGAGTCACTTCTGATAAGTGTCTCTGATTGTTCCACGTGCATTGACAGCTGGCTCCTCAGGTGCAGGATCCATTATCACATATAGGATCCTTTCATGCTCCAGAACTATGTTCAACTTTCGATACCAGCTATCGAAGTTGGATCCCACCAACTTATCATTATCCAACAATGATCGGAGCGATAGGGAAGTGGCCATATCTGTACAAAAGAAAATCATAACCTAATTAGTAATTGATTCATTAAACCTAAATATTTGGACTTTAATCCAAAAATTTTTCTCACTATTTTATTCGAATTGATAGCCTTTACCTCCAATTTGAGAAATTACCCTAATTCCTTAGTGGGTACTAGAATCCACTTAGACTGCACACAAGCCCAACTTTGGTTGGCCAACCCATGTACATCTAAGGGTAGGTTCATAACCAATTGTTTCTCTAAATAATTTTTAGTAATTTTAATTTTATCCCAAAAATCTAATCAGTAGGCTTTTGGCCTCCACTGTAAGGATCTGGTTAGGTCTAACCATTAACATGACCATACTTGGTGCATCTAACCAATGAATGATTAAGCCCAACTTTGGTTGGCTCACCTAACCACCATTAGAGAGACACTTCCAAGTCGTCATATAATGAGTGATAATTTTATTAGTCAACAAGCACCAGGCCTTTGGGTCTACAATGATTATTGAGTTAATAGACTCATTATCAAACACCTTAATGGGAGGCTATGACTCAGTTATCTCCATAACTTTATCATTTTAAGGACCTAATAATTTTAGAAAATTTAAATAATTTAGAGGATGAGGTCAGATGAACCAGCTTATCATGATCCTTCCACTGGCTTCACCAAGTCAGCTCAAGGGAGACCATTAAAGGGGCTGGTCTAGGAGCACCTAAATCAGTCATACTTATTTACCTAGCTGACATGGGTCAGCTCGAATAGTCGAGTAATCCGATCAAAATATAATTTCATCAAGAGGCCAGATAAGTTCGATCAGTGGGAGGGTCGGTCAAAGCTTGCCTTAGACACCATCAAAAATGGCCAGGTAAGCGGGCTTCCAATTAAAAACCACCGGTCTGGTTTACCTTAGATACCAACTGGTTTAATTAGTTTCGATAAATGAACCTAGCAATTCATGCTAGACCGCTTAGCCAAGAATCAAGTCTATTTGGTTCTCGTTAAAGATATAGACTTGACCAACTACAACTATTGTAATTGATCTAGAGAATCCTTGACCTAATCTAAGACAACAATTGATTAGATTTAGTCAATTCTCTAATTAAGTCCATCTTTAATCTAACCATAGGTCTAACCCAATTAATGGACCTAATTTCCACTAATCCATTAACCCAATGTGTTATGGTTTGTGTCTTAGGTTCTTCAATTCACAATCCTAGAATCTAATCAAATAACTTCTTAATTCTTAATTAAGTTTTGGGCTAAGGGTTGAGTTCGGCTTTTCAAAAATAATTTTTATATTTATAAAATAATTTTATAATATGGTTCTACCAACCATATTGTATATTTGATTCATAATCAAGATGCAAGTGAAATAAACATAAAACTACTTTAGATCTAATCTAAATTGGTTCATGTAATTGAAATAATTTCAACTTTAAATAATTTCTTTGCACAAAAATTATTAACAAAGAGATTTTGTTTTAAATTTAAATATTTTTTAAATCTAATAAATTATAAATTTAATCTAGATTATATCTAACAAATTTATGATCAAAGATAGATCTACACGAACTAGGACAATCTTTGCACTGTAAGGGGTAAACCTTAAAGCAGGACAATCTTGCAGTTCGTGATTGATCTAAAATTTTAATTTTAGATTTAATAATTAAATTATAAATTAGATCTAATATAAAAAATAATCTAAGCATATATAAATAATCATGTAATAAACAACCTTAGGCTCTGATACCAATTGAAGGAACCAGATCTAGGGTTTCAAGGTTATATCTTGAAACTTTTTCAAGATCAGGCAGTGGAAGACTAAAATAAATTAAAATTTATTTTTTAAAACTAGAAAATCTCTAGATCTAAGATTCTATTATATGATTATTATATATTATTAAATCAAAAATTAAAATATATAGAGCATGAACTACATGTTGATTATATCAATATATTTCTATACTACATCTAATGTATGTATTAAACAATAGATTAGATCTATTACCTTGCAAGTTAGATGTTCTAACCTTGCTAATATGGGCTTGAGGATGATGTTGCAAACTACATATGTATCCGATCTCTAGGAGTCATCCACACGAGCCCACGAATCTTGACCAGAAGTCCTGCTTCAGAAAATCAGCACAGTATGCTAGTACTGCACTGATCCTTCTTCGATGGTTGATCAGGTATCTCTTTCTTCTTGATTTAGGCTCTTTCAAAGATGAAAAGTAGGAGGAGCTTTATATCTAAGATGCTCTCAGAAAAACTCAAGATGGAGGAAGGAAAAAGATGAAACTAACAACCCTAGAAAAAGACCCTCTTCTTCTTCTCTTTACTCTCTCCTAGACACCCTGTCTTGTGTCTATTATATCTCCACGACCCAAAGGTCTTTCTCTCTAATTTTTGGAAGTCTAAAAGGACTCTTAAATTTCTATGTTTATCAAAAATTTTATGAAGAAACTCATTTTATATAAAGAGATATGATAGAGTCTTTGTCTAGGTCAAATACCTAGTCAAGGCTTATCCAAACATGGCAAGATAAGGGGCGCCCAACTCTTGGATGCCTCCTCCTTATTTTTATGCATGGACCACCAGCAAAGGGTACACAATATGTTCTATAAAAGTCATAAAAATCTCAAAAAAAATTTGAATAAATTCAGTGCAAAAAGGAAAGAGTTTTGGATTTCTAAAACTCTATCTCATAGAATTTGAAATCCAAGCTTATTCTTACTTTGATTTGATCCACAACCACTTTCCATGTATGAAAGAAGAGAGAAAACCTTTTGGATGTGGGAAAGATATGGGAGAGGGCTTTTGTCACACAAAATAAGAGGGAATTGGCATGGAATAAGAGAGAGGGCGTGGGGGGGCTTATGTGGCGCAAGGTGGAATCTTAGTTTTACTAAGATTCTATCTTATGACTTGTTTTAATTTGGTTTCTCAAACCAAATCAAACCAAAATTAGATTAACCCAATTAAAATAGGTCTTAACTAATTAAAAATCTAATATAATCAGATTAAATTAGATTTAAATCTGATTTAATTTTCTAATCAAATTAAAAATTAGGTTGATCCAAGTCCTAATTGAACTAGAACTAGTTTTTTTCTTGCACTTGGCTTATCCAATAAACCAATTGAACTTGATCCAATCAAGTTCAAACTAAATCTAATTAAATTATATTTAATTAGACTTAATCTCAGCCCATTGGCTTAATCAAATTAAGCCAATTAACAATCAAATTGCTAATTGATCCTCCTGCAACACTTGCACTAGGTTAAATGTTAATCGTATTGATCATTTAACCCTAGAACGATTCTTAATCGTTGATCAACCATCCAATTGGATCATGAACTCTAATGTGTGTGACCTCATAGATCCAAACCTAAGTCGATAGCACAGAAATAAATTTTTGTACCAATCGAAGTGACGATCTAGCAATGGTACCCGACGATCGGATAGGTCGAATGTGTAGAACAACATCCTTAGAACCCATGCAGATATAATTTCTATATAATTCATCCCCTTGATCAAAATGATCATAGGATACCTCAGAGTTCAACTGTCAACTCTGATCAGGTTGTCCACATTGTATTTCAAAATATCAAATCCATCTGATGGATTACCCTGGCCAAGGTTTTGCTAAATTGAAATACAATGACTCATTCTTCTCCAACTCTTGGAGTGGTCAATCCCATCTCGATCACATTCTGACTTTGTAAGTACTTGACTATGCCCAGAAGCCTTCCATCACAGAATTAGAAATTCAATTAGTCCAGTATCAAAGCACAGTGAGTTACTTGCAAGTCACTGAGGTGATCTCAGATCTAAGGGACACTTATACCTATATCCCATCAGAGTCATTCTCGACAGTAGAATGCTCTAGAGTTGGTCACGTTCAATAACGATGTATCCTTACATCTTACTTGTATGCCATACCAGTGTCTCCACACTCCTTGGTTAAGAGGACAACCAACCCATATGGCCTACAGTGACCTATGCTCGATAGAAGCTGTCATCCTTATTAACAGCCTATTATTTGATCATGAACAGTTTTAAGGACTAATCGATAAATTCTCTCTTTATCGAATCTGAATAGTCCTAAGGACTTCATCATAACAACGGAGTTCATTAGAAGATGAAAGCTTATAATGAAAATACCAAATATATTTTATTTATTAACAAATCAATTACCATACTTGGTTGCTCAACCGTTAACAGCTTGACAATTGGCTTTTGGGCCACCCACTCCAAAGATATCTTAGTATTTTTATAAATATAGGCCGAGCCCAGCTTGTAATTATATGATCTTATTGGTTTTATCGATCCCATCCAAGAATGCTATAGAATTTTCATTTTTAGTCGAATCATCCAATAGGTTCTGAGTCTTTTTTTTTTCTCTCTATAGAATTCGAGTAAGGCCCACTCCAAAACTATTCTTGGGTATCTATAAATATAGGCCTAGTCTGGCCTATAATCTTATGATCTTGGTTGTACTGGTTCAATCCATAAATCTTATAAAATTTTTTATCCAATCATCTAAATAGGCCCTTAATAAGAAAACCTCACTGCTCACAATTCAAGTGATTTGCTAGAATTAAGCTAAAATCTCTATCCCTACTAAGGCAATTTAATCTAAATTTTGCAAAATTAATCTTAAGGTAGATATTAATTCAAAGAGATATGACATACGTGTGAAATTACAAATGATTCTAAATTAGTGAATTGTTGGCAAGTAACCAAAAGATCAGGAGACCAATTGAGAGGAATATGCCCTGTAAGTCAATCAAAATTTATATTTTGATTGATTTTTTTTGTAATCTTCCAGACTCATGTAATTGATGTTGGATTTGTGCCCTAGAAACTAATTGTTAGTGGACACATTATGTAATTCCAGGGCCTAAACTTATACTTATAATCTTTTTATAATTAATAAAGAACTTTTTCTTTTCAATTATATTTATGTATTCATGATTTATCTTAAAAATTAACAAAGATGATTTTTGTATATTCTTAAAGTATTAAAAATTTGAGACATACATTAATTAGTGGTTAATTTCTAAATGCTCTCGATCAAAGGATCGTCACGGAGGATAGTGATCAATCCATTTGAGATCGATGCATGGTTCACCTTCCTTGTGGACAGATGAGTCTCGGGTCTGTTGTGTAGAGACACTGAAATGAAGGTATAGGTGGTTGTTAGAGAATAACTTGCACTGAGTATGACCAACATGAGAATCATATGGATGTCTACTCACTTGTCAGTTGTCTTCTCGATGTTGTAGTGGTGTGAGTGATCCTTTGACCTATGATGTCATTGGCTATTTGCAATGAGACTACTGGGTTTGACTACATATTCTCTTAGTCCCTAGCCATTTAGATCCTTGCTGTGTATGTTGGCTTCAATAGGTTCAGATTCGCTATTTGGAGTAAGATACACCTAGATCGAATCTATCGATCTTGATAGAAAAAGAAAAGTCCTATATGATTTGCAAGATTGAGTTCAGAAAATTTTTGGCCAAAGCAAGTGTGAATACTAGAAAAAAGTTTTCATGAAATTCATAAATAAACTAGAGTCGAGCCAATCTAGTATATGACTGACGATGAGGTCTGACGAGTTCTCCATGTCCTCTATCAAGTCAGGACTCATGATAGAAGGATTGAATCATACGATAACTACATCTAAAAGTTCATACTTTTATTCTATTAGATTGTCACTATATACTGTTAGATATCACTGGTAGATTGTGAGACTCATCGGGCATCATCTTGATGATCGATGGTCTTTGAATGGTAAAATTAGAAATATTCCAATCCATCAAAAAGAATTTTGATGATATTGTGATGAAGATTATAATATATCTCACTACTAGATAGAATAGAATCTTGGAGTCACACATTAAAAGATTTAATCTCAAATTTATCAATTAAACTTATGAAGTTCTAATTAGATTAGGATTTATTGAAATCCTAATAGGTTTACAAGAACCATACTAGCACACAGTTAAACCTAATTTTTCTCGAGACTTCGATTTGATCAACTCCATAGTCTTGAAAATAACCTAAATTTATTTAGATTTAATTGGGCTCTTAATTGTAAGTCC
>NC_026000.2:116923776-116989118 GCF_000442705.2 Elaeis guineensis | reverse complement strand
CTCAAACACCGAGAGAAAGTGTTAAACTCGAATGACCTCGAAAAGACTCTCGGTCATGAACAAAAAGGGCAAGTCAACACAACGATGATTAGGAACCTTCAAACAATGTCGACATCAAACAAGACAAAAGATAAGAGAAGTTCGATAAGTGACAACTCAGAGCAATAGTATACAAGGTGATGAGAAAATTTCATTTTATTTCATTAGTAAAGAATGCATTACAAAGCCTTTGAAGGCCAAAAGAAAAAAAGAAACAACAAGAAAAGAAAAAAATACATGGAAGAACAAAAGATAAAAGAAGCTTTAAGGAAGCTCGGCTTCTTTAGACTTCGGACTCTCAATTTTAGCCATTGTCAGGGATTACTTTAAGTTCTTAACTTTTTCTTTCAGTTCTTTCTTTCTTAACAGTATTTTTTGATACATTTGGTGAAACTATCGGCTTTCGCCCTCTGACTTTCGAAGCCTCTTCCTCAGAACTTTGGACTCCGCCTCGGCATCCTTGACCGTCTGCTGCTCGTAGGCCAGCTGGATTTTCAGCCGCTGTAGTTCGGCCTTCTCCTACCTAAGGACCATGGACAGTTCTTCCATGGTCCCCCTCAAGGAGCGGAGCTCGTCAGAGCCTTGCATCGAAATGGCTTGGGCTCTCTCGGACAACTGCCTCTGAAGGTGGGCAACCTCGTCGGTCACCGTCTTGAGCCTCCTTCGGTAGTCATCTACTTACCCGTACCAGCCGACTCGATAGGCGTTGTAGTTCGCCTCGGCATCTTGTAGTTGCTTCTGGAGGTCAGAGAATTTCTTCGACCAGTCCCGATCGTGGTCGGCCTGAGTTGTGAGCCAGGACGAGCTCCCTTCCAATTGGCCGATCTTCTCCCATGAGACCGCCAACATGACCTTGAGGGAGCTGATCTTGGAAGCCTGAGTCCAAGATCAGTCGCTGGCATGTTTCTGGAGTTCCTCAAGCTCCTTCACAAAGTCGGCCTTCTTACGGGTGTAGTCCATGAAGCCCTTCTTGTGAAGGTCCCGAAGGCGAGTAACCTCCACAGTGGCTTCTGAATGGCTCTTCTTCAGCTTGTGAAGTTCATCGCCCATCTTCTTTGATTTCTTCGTTAGGTGACGAACTTCTCTTCTGAGGTCCCAGATCATTGACTTCAGAGGAATCCCCTGTGGTAGGGAAGAGCTTCGGCAGAACACTGTTGTTGGAAAACAAGAGCGTCACAACACAAATCAATGCTAGAAAATAAAAGAAGAAGAAAAAGGAGCTCTCTGTAAAGAAGAATCCAATTTCATTGATTAAATAGTTCTTAAGTATAAGAGAACGAGAAAAAGTCACAACAAAAAAAAATATAAAATTAGAGATTTTGGATCTCTGGGGCAGAAGTGGAGGAGCTCGGCACCCCCGGAAGGTCAGTCATGGCAGCCATGGTAGTCGAAGAAGTCCCGACTGGAGGAAGACCGACAGCGACTTTAGAAGGTCTGGCTTCATCATTGGATGCCTCATCCAGGAAGTCGAGGTCCAGTTCAGGAAATTTTCCGACCACCTTCTCCTGGTAGAGCTCGAAGCCCTTGATGAAGGTGGCCTGACCGAACTGGACCTTTAGATCCCTCATCTTGGAGGAGGTCTTGAACTCCTCCACTGCTCGGACCCTTGTCTCTGAGACCAGGGTCGGGATCTGTGCCTTCAGCTCGGAGACCTCAGCCTCTGCCTTCTTTCTTTCCTCCTCCAAGGCGGCCCTCAGATCTGCCGAGGTTTGTCCCTTCTTCTGCAGTGCCTCTTGGAGACTCGCAACCTCGGCGATTTTCTCCTTGAGGCGGACAGCCTCAGCCAGGCGACCTTCCTCCGCCTGGGTTGCTTCCTTCTTGACATTATTCATCGCCTCGATGTTGGCGATGAGCTGGTGTTCAATCTGCAAGAATGGCTAGGGAGTCAACATAAAAGCTAAGGAATAAGCTAAGTAAAGAAGTGAGAAGAAGAAAAAAGTAAATTGACCTACCTCGAGAAAGGACCCCAGAGAGTTCCAGACCCGCTGTTCAGGATCGACGTAGACGATCCTATGGACGACCTCGGGTAGGATGCACCCATCGATCAATCTTTTTATTAAATCCCTATTGTTGAAGGGATTCTCCCCCGGATCCTCTTCAGAGCCGTCGGCCCCCTCGATGGCAGCCCTGCTGCTACGGGTCTTGCGGGCCAATATCTTCTTTCTCCTCCTCCTTTCGACCCCCGATGCCTCCTCCGGATGAGCCTCTGGAGCAGAAACCTCGATCGGGGGGCTTCTTGAAGAGGCTCGGGGGACTGCGGGCTCGATGTCAGAGGGGGCGTCGATGGCAACGGCCACCTGGGCAGACGCGGCCGAGCTTGTGTCCCCTTCCCTTGCCTTCTTCACCGACCCAGAGGTCACGGTGCCTTTCCTCTTGTAGGCCTTGAGACCCTGGGCTAGCATTCGAGCTGCGTCTGCATCCATATCTGCAATGAAAGAAGATCGGCATAGCTTAGAAAAAGAACAAGAAGAAAGGGGAAACAGCGAATGACTAAAAAAAAAAATACCAGCAGGGTTGAGAGGGCTTAGGCCGACATTAAATAAGAGTTACTCCTTCAGGAGGTCGGAGAGGAGAGGAGCTGGATAAGCCTCAAGTTTATTGGAGGCTTCAAGGTCGTCTCTTCCCAGGCTAGAAGTCCAATAGACGGAATCCCTCAGGGAGCCCCAAGGGGGCAACCCCAACTCCAAGGTCGGGTATCGGACGTAGAAGTACCTCTCCTTTCAGTTGTGGATAGAAGAGGGGCACCTTTCAGCAACCCCTTTCTACCAAACTGGGGGAAGAAGTACCACCAGTCCTTTGTCGAGGGGTGATGCTTGAAGGTATGGAAATTTTTAAACAAAGAAAGGGTTGGCCGAACTTCAGCTAAATGATAGAGGAAAAGAAATCCTATCAGAAATCTAAATGAGTTTGGTGCTACAAAAACTAAAGAAATATTTAAGAAGCGAAAAAGAGTAAAAATAAAAGGTGGAAGCGGAAGTTGAAGCCCGATGCGGAAAGCTTCTTGGTATAAGTAGAAGCAGCCAAGGGGAGGGGTGCTAGCCCAGCCAGTTGGCCCGGGAAGCATCACCTCATACTCTGGAGGAACTCTGTACTGAATCCTAATCAGTGAGAGTTCGTCTAGAGTCAGAGAGCTGGGAATGGTGTCTGGTACAAAGATCGGACGAGGTTCATCTATAGAACTAGGATTTTGTGGGACTGGAATGGACGAACTCCTAGAACTGCTAGAGGAGAAAGTATTGGAGGATATTTTGAATCAAATGAAAATCCTAAAAATCCTAAAAAAATTGGAAAAAATAAGAAACAGGGTGCTCGCGGAAAACCAAATAGGCAGAATGCAAAGGAGGAAAAATGAAAGAACAGCGAAAAAGAAAAGGAGGTTCTGGAACTAACCTAGGCTGGTCCGAGAGATGCAGAGATGTAGAGATGGGGGTCGACCTGAAGAATGCTTAAGGCTGAGAGGGACGCTGGAGGAGGATGAAACTCTCGGGAAGAAGGAGGGATCGAAAAAAATCTCAAGCAAAGTGAAACCCCTGAAGGAGGGGGCAGGTTTACATAGGCAACGGGGTCCAGTGCAATAATGATTACAGATCTCCTCTGGTCGATCTACAACCGTTGCGTGTCCCACTCATCATGGCAGGCAGCTGAAGGCGGCTGACAACTGACAGAATTATTATTGTGCCGTACCTAAAGCAACGCTCCAGCGAGAATTTCAAAAAAATCTTTTCAGGTCATCTCGATTTGAAAAGACTCCAGCACCAGCATGCCAAACGCCAAAATATCTGGAAACAATCGAGTATGAAAATCGAGGGAGGTAACTTTGATTGTAAAAATTTCTCTGTACTTTCTTCATTCGGAATCCAAACTCGAAAGTAGGGGGACTGATGTTGGGTATAAAATAACCCCAGCCGAAGTTCGTAAGAGGCTGACCCTCCCAGGGCTCTTCCGACTTCCGACCTTGTGCGACGTCTTTCTAAACTCCTCCGACTGTCTGAGCTTCCATAATACCATCCAGACTCTCCCAGCAGTCGACCTTCCACAGTGTCCTCCAGATTCATCCAATGGACGAACTCCTATCGTGCCATCCGGACTTCTCCAATAATGAGCTCCTCCATTCATCTACCGAACTGCTCCAAATGCTCTCTGGGCTTCACTATCAGTCGATTTTCTACAGTGATCGACTACTCTCCGAATCTCTTCCAGACTTCTTCCAGCCACGATCGACTTTACTCCAAACTTCTATTGCAAGCGGACTTCATCCGAGCTTCTACAATAAGAAGTCTCCATCCGAGCTTCCACGGCAATCGGTCTTCATCTGAGCTTCTACAGTAAACAGCCTCCTTCCAGACTCCTACAAGAATCGAACTCCGTCTGAACTTCTACAATAGAATTGAATTTCAGACTCCTCCAGCGGTCAACCTTCCACAGTATCCTCAAGACTCCTCCAGCAGACAAACTTCCACAACACCTTTCAAACTCCACTATCGATCGACCTTCTGCTGGATTTCTCGTGAAACCAGACCTCTCCAGCGGACAGTCTTCATATGAGCTTCTACATCAGATAAATTTTAGACAGACTTCTCTAGCAATCGGACTCCTATCGAACTTCTCCAATAGAAAGTTTTCGTCCGAGCTTCTACAGCAGATGACTTCGGTCTACAGCATCAATGCCTAAGGCACCCAACAACAGCCCGTCAGTAACCTCAAAAACATCCGAGCTTTTCTCAGATTGCTGAGACAGAGAGCTATTCTGCTCCACCAGACGTCCCAACTGAGCTTCAACCGTTCGGCCCGAACTCTCTGGCAAGTCGCAACAACGGACATCACTCCACTCTCTATAACAAACTTCACATGGCCCCACCACTCTCTGGTAAGTCGTGATAACGGACACCACTCTACTCTCCGTAACAAACTCTGCGTGGCCCCAAACGGCCCACTACCAGGCAGTTACGGACGTCGTTGTCAATCAGTTACGCTCTTCCATCTATAAAAGAGACCCCCAGATATGTTCTTCTCTAAGCTCTAAACTCTATCTTGAAACTCTGCTAAAATCCCATTCGAGTGCTCCATTTCTGTTGAGGCAGAGTATTGACTTGAGCATCGGAGGATCTTGTCGGAGCACCCCCAACTCCAATTTAGACTTTCTTTGTAGGTCCCGATGGCGGCCGCGATCCCCTCAACTCCAGCTCCTCCGGTGTCGGCGAAATTCTGCACCAACAGTACCTGTAGCCAGTAAAAATTTGATTTCTATCTCTATGCTGGCACAGGATAATAATTTTTATTTCAATAAAGATATATGTTCAATTTATTTTAGAAATAAAATTATCACATGTGCTTTCTTGATTGACTATCTTTACCATTTGCATATGGATGCAAGTCTAAATATTAACAGGCAAATAGTGAATGCCATAGGGTCTAAGAGACCTAGAGATAGGATTAGCTAAAAGTATCTGTGGCATCTTAGGCTAGGCCATATTGGAGAGGACAGACTTAACAAATTAGAGAAAGATGGTCTTCTCGGATCATTGACTTTTGAGTCTTATCCAATCTATGAATCGTGTCTTCAAGAAAAAATGGTCAAGCTGCCCTTTGTGGGATAAAAAAAAAAGACCACTGAGATATTAGCCCTGGTACACACTGATGTGTGTGGTCCATTTGATGTACAAGCCAGGAGAGGCTATGTCTACTTCATAACATTTACCAATGATTATTCATAATATGGGTTCGTGTATCTGATGTACCGAAAGTCTAAAGCTTTTGAAAAGTTCATAGAGTTCAGATATGAAGTAGAAAAATAGATCAAAAAATCTATAAAGATTTTTCAATCAGATCGAGGAGGAGAATACCTTAGTAAAAAATTTTAGATCTATCTCAAAGATAATGGTATAGTCTCACAGGTGGACACTTCCAAAAATACCTCAGCTCAATTGGGCATCTGAAAGGCAGAATCGGACCTTATTAAATATGGTTCGGTCCATAATGAACTTCACAGACCTTCCTGTCTTTCTTTGGGGACATGCACTGCTTTCTGTGATTCATCTTTTGAATCAAGTTCTCTCTAAATCTGTTCCTACCATATTATATGAGTTATGGCATGGTAAGAAGCCAACTCTTGGGTATCTCAAGATTTGAAAATGTCTGGTCTATGTCAAGCGACAGCAAACGGATAAGTTAGAAGCCAGATCTTTTAGGACTCGCTTTATAGGATATCCTAAAGAACCCATGGGATACTACTTCTATCTTCCTGAGGATCATAATATAATTGTGAGCTGTCATGTCGTCTACTTGAAAAAAGAGTTTATCCAAGATGGAGGCGGTGGGAGGAAAATTGAGCTCGAAGAGAAAGTCTCTGAAGAGCATCGAGTCAAAGAACCTGAACTTGGTAATGATCTAGTAAATGTGATACCTCCTCCACCTTGTAGATTAAGTAGAGTTTCCCATCCTCCTGAAAGATACTTGGGTATTCTTACAGAAGATTTAGATAAAGTATTTTTTATGAGAGATAGAGACATTAGGAATGATCCCAAAACCTACGATGAGACAATGTTAGATATACACTCTGAAAAATAGATTTTAGCAATGAAGTCAGAAGTTGACTCCATGCATTCCAATAAGGTTTAGTCCTTAGTAGATCCACTTGAAGGTATTATACTTATTGGGTATAAATAAATTTACAAAAAAAAAATTGGATCAGATGATAAGGTAGAGACCTATAAGGCAAGGCTAGTCGCGAAATGTTATAGTCAACATGAAAGCATTGACTATCATGAAATCTTTTTATCCGTATTTCAAGTCCAGTGATAGTGATCACAAGGTCTGCAAGCTACAAAGATCCATATATGGACTCAAGCAAGCATCTTGGAGTTGGAACACTCGCTTCAATGATGTGATCAAAATGTTTGATTTCATCAAAAATAAGGAGTCGTGTGTGTACAAAAAGGTCAGTGGGAGTACTGTCACATTTCTCATATTGTACATGGATGACATCTTCTTGATTGAGAATGATATTTCCATGCTGACGTCAATCAAAGTATGGTTGTCAAAAGAGGTCGTCATGAAAGATTTAGGAGAAGCTTCCTACATTATTGGTATAAAGGTCTATAAAGATAGATCTAAGAGAATGATAGGACTCCACAACAAATGTACATAGAGGAGGTGTTAAAGAGGTTCAACATGAAAAACTCTAAGAGGAGTCTTTTGCCCCTTAAACATGGTATTCATCTCTCCAAGAAAATGTATCCTGACACACCTGAGGAGATCCAGTGCATGAGCAAGATTTCTTATGCTTTGGCAACAAGGAGCCTCATATATGCCATGTTATGTACACACCCTGATATAGCACTTGTCATGAGTGTCACAAGCAGATATCAGGTGAATCCAGGTGAAGAACATTGGATTATTGTTAAAAACATCCTTAAGTACTTGAGAAGGACTAAGCATTTGATGTTGGTCTTTGGTGGAGGATCGGAGCTGAAAGTTGAGGGATACACCAATTCAGACTTTATGGTTGATGTCGATGATAGAAAATCTACATCGGGGTATATCTTCTTATGTAATGGTGGTGTGGTTAGCTGAAAGAGTTTCAAATAGTCGATCATTACAAATTCGATCATGAAAGTCGAGTACATCACCACCTCTGAAGCTGTTAAGAAAGCATTTTGGTTCAAAAAGTTTATTGTGGAGCTGGATGTAATGCCATCAGATGCCATTACACTGCACAGTAACAACAACGGCATCATAGCCCTTGCTAAGGAGCCCAGGTCTCACCAAAAGTCTAAGCATATAAAGTGACGATTTCACATCATATGCGAATACTTTGAAAAAAAAGTTCATTGACATACGGAGAGTTGACTCCGTGCTGAATATGGTAGACCTGCTGACCAAGCCTTTCAGCCAGCAAAAGATTGAAGCTTACCTTGAGAAGATGGGTCTTAGGTATATAGCCAATTGGCTTTACGTTAAGTGGAAGTTTGTTGGATTTATGTCCTAGAAGCCAATTGTTGGCTGACACATTATGTAATTTTAGGGCCTAAACTAGTACTTGTAATCTTTTTATTATCAATAAAAGATTTTTTCTTTCCAATCATATTCATGTATCCATGATTTATCTTAAAAATTAACAAAGATAATTCTTGTATATTCTTAAAGTGTTAAGAATTTGAGACATACATTAATTAGTAATTAATTTCTAAATACTTTCGATCAAAAGATCATCACGGAGGATAGTGATCAATCCATTTGAGATCAAGATATGGTTCACCATCTTTGTAGGTAGATGAGTCTCGGATCTACAGTGTAGAGACACTGGGGTGAACATGCAGGTGATTGTTAGAGAATAACTTGCACTGAGCATAACCAACATGAGAACCACATGGACGTCTACTCACTCATCAGTGGTCTTCTCGATGCTGCAGTGGTATGAGTGGTCCTTTGATTTGCGGTGTCATTAGCTATTCATAGCGAGGCTATTGGATTTAACTATACATTTCCTTGGTCCCTAGCCATTTGGATCCTTGCTATATATATTGGCTTCAGTAGGTTTCGGTTTGCTATTTAGAGTAGGATACACCTAGATGGAATCTATCAATCTTGATAGAAAAGGAGAAGTCCTATGCGATTTGCGAGACTGAGTTCAGAAAGTCTTTGACCAAAGTAAGTGTAAATACTGAAAAAAGAATTTTACAAAATTCACAAATGAACTAGAGTCGAGCCAATCTAACATATGACTAACAATGGAGTCTGACGAGTTCTCCATGACCTCCATCAAGTCGAGACTCACGATAGAAGGACTGAATCATACGATAACTGTACTTAGAGATTCATACTTTTATTCTACTAGATTGTCACTACATACTGCTAGGTGTCACTGATGGATTGTGAGATTCATCGGGCATCATCTTGATCATCGATGGTCCTCAAAGGGTAGAATTAAAAATATTTCAATCCATCGAAAAGAGTTTCGATGATATTATAATAGAGATCACAATATATCTCACTACCAGATAGAATGAAATCTATGGGGTCACATATTAAGAGATTTAATCTCGAATTTACCAATTGAGCTTATGAAGTTTCAATTGGATTAGGATTTATTGAAATTCTATTAGGTTTATGAGAACCATGCTAGCACACGGTTAAACTTAATTCTTCTTGAGACTTCGATTTGAACAAGTACATAGTCTTGAACCTAATCTAAATCTATTTAAATTTAATTGGATATTTAATTATGAGCCCAAGAAGATTTGATTAAATCAATTAGTTGGCATAATTATCCTAACATTATCTTTTTTTTATCTCTTAATTATCTTTAAGAGTACATGTGGAATAAATGGAAGAATGGATGGTGCCTATTTTTGTTTTTGGTAGAAAATGGGTGCTAAATCTCAGGATATTGCAAAAGAGGCCTGCCCCCTCTTATGTGGCATGGCATGGAGGAGAGAGAGAGGGACCACGCCCCCTCTCATATGGCAAGAAACCCTTATGTGGGGTGACAAGAGTTGGCACCCCGACTACCTAACATATATTCCTAGGACACCCCTTGTACCTACCTAAAAAGGCTGATTATATATCAGTTATATCTGATTTTAATTGGAATAAATCAGATAAAAAAGATATAGAATTCTTATGAGATAAGGATCTACCTTTTTAAGATAATTGGGTTCCTTTTATGTGTTAGGGTAGTGCCTATATAAAGAGCATGTCTCTAGGGTTTTTAAAGAATAGAGTTTTTTTGTGAAACACATTCCTCTCTCTCCCTTCTCCATGCCTCCTCTCTTCCCTCTCTTTTCTTTCACACCCAAAAGCTGGGCATCTCCTTTCCACACCAAAAGGTGTTGCTATTTTGTCTTCAAGAGTGAAGATCGAGGAGAAGAAGAAGAAGAGTGCAGATCAAGGAGTTGATCGTGCATGCCAGATCAAAGTGTTGATCTAAGATCTCAAGGCTACGATTCTTCTTCGAAAGAAAATTATATAATGAGGTGATCAGTTTGAAATTGATCCTGATGGATACTCGTAAAGGTCGGACACATGTGCAGCTCGAGCATGTACAAATTCATGATCATTAGAAGTAGTGAATATCTACCTGCGTCAAGGTAATGAGATCTGATCTCATACTTTTCTCTAAATTATAGATTGTATATATATATTTTCTCTTGGGCTTGGATAGGATTAGATTTGATCTTTTGTATGTGGGGTTAAAGGGTTTAACCCATTTTATTTTTGGCTGTATTTTTCAAAAAGTTTTGAAATTTATACATGCTGCTTATCCTATTTTCTAACAATTGATACTTTATAAATAAAAGGTATTTATTTTTCATTATAGGCTGCATCTTACTTTTGTAATGATTATGATGAACTCTATAAATTAGGACAATGACTTTAGGGTTATGATGACATCATACCTATGAGACCTAAAATCCTAAAAATTATGATTTAGAATATTCATAGTCATAGGAGCATTGAGTAGGGGATCAATATTTTGGATAGACTAGCACTTCCTATATATGCTCGATGGAGAGAGTGGCTGATCTCATAAGCCACTTGTGTGAGACACTAATACAAGGATGTGGATGCTCATTAGAGAATGAGTTCACTAAATTGATCCAACTTAAGAAACATCTTATGGAATCAACTTACCTATCAAAAGATTTTTTCTTATAATGGAAGTTGTGCATGTAATCCTTTAACTTGAGACTACCATAGAACCTTGTATACATGAATCTATATTTTGGTTCATACTCATTCATGACTTAGTTATGTATGGGATGTTCTGAATATGGTGGAATGTGTATGGAGGTTGTGAGTAGGTCAACATAGATTCGATTAGTCCTGGTAAGAGGAGATCGCATCCTACTTGCTCTAATCGACTGATGATTCAAGGAGTCTTTGATCAAAGCAAGATAAAAATTAGAAAAAAAATTTAATATTTTATTAATTGAATTAACATTATAAAATTAAGAGAAATATGAATACGATATTAGATTTGACATCATTCTATATCCAGAGTCATATTCGGGATGCAGGATGATCGCTGGATCGAAGTGCATGATAATTTTCTACGAAAAGATATTTTTGATATTTTTATCAAAATTCTATATCCTTCAGGTAAACATGATATATTACTAGATGTCAATCTTATTTTATGGGTTTGATCGAATTAAAAAATTTAATTCGATTGTCAATTAGAAAAGATTCAAATTACTAAAATTGAGTTAGCTTAATTGGACCTAAATCAATTAGATTAAATTCTAATCAAATCAGGTTAATTTGCACTTGGATCTATTACTGGCTAGATGTAGAATCCAATGGGTCATACACAAAGAGAATTGATTAAAGATCTAATTGGATTAGATCATGTTTACAAAATAGACATGCTAGCACATATTGCAAATCCTAGCTCCTTGTTTCGAATCGAATTCAAATTTGATTCTCGATTAGGCTAATTAAATTCAAATTAAATCAAATTAATTTTAAGTTTGAGTTGGGTCAACCCTTGGCTAGATGAACCAGGGATTAGGCACCATAAAATCAGCATCCCACATGCCAAGAATTTTTCTTGCGCGTGGGATTTAACTTGTGTGCATAAAAATTAGTGGGCACCCCATGGATGGGATGCCACATTCCTTCTATATCCTTTTTAATCTCTAATGAAATTTTTATATGAGATAGTAATCTGATTATTAAGAGGCACAGAAGAGTCCTTCTGTCTCTTAATCACATATTTTATCGAAAATGTTTGGATAAAAAGGAAGCCTAGCCGCCCATATCCATGCTTCTAATGAAAGAGTCCATGTTGTTAAGGACTCTTATCTATTTGTCATGCCTCCCCTCATATCTGATTTTTCTTCATGCCATCTTCAGGTTAGCGCCTCCCATGTGGGCCCTGAGATGGTCAAATTGTTGGATAATGCCCTAGAAGCCAATCTTGACTGACACATATTATATCTCTAGGATATAGTTTTACACTTATTAGGCAGTTATATTACCATTCATGTTTATGTATCCATGAATCATCCTAGGAATTAACAAGATGATGACACATATTCTCAAAGAGTTGAGAATTTGAGACATATATTATTGATGATTAATTCTTAAATTACTCTTGATCATAGGATCATCATGGGGATGGTGATTGATCTGGATAGATCAGTGTACGGATCGCTTCCTTCGGACAGACGGGTCTCGAGTTTGCAGTGTAGTGACACTAGAGCAAGAGTACAGGTGGTTGTTAGAGAATAACTAGCATTGAGCATGACCAACATGAGAAGTCACATAGATGTCTGCTCACTCGTTAGTGACTTTCTCGATGCTGCAGTTGTATTACTAATTCTTTGACCTGAGATGATATTACTACTCATAGTGAGACTACTGGAGTTTGACTGACATATCAATATGGATCTTAAGGAGCCCTTATAGTGGATGTTGGCAACAGTTGGTCCACCGTAGGAGTGGGGTGTTCATCAAGATGGAATCTATCGATCCTAACAGAAGGGAGTAGTCCTATGAGATTTAAGAAGCTGAGTCCTTAAGGCTATGGCCATAACAATATGATTGATGAAAAAAAGTTTTCATAGAGTCACATATGAATTTAAGCTGATTGAATCTATCATATGACCGATGCTGAGGTTTGACGATTCATCTATGACCTGTTATCTGGTCGAAACTCATGATAGAGGGACTGTATCATGCGCTAACTACACCTAGAAGTTCATCTTTTATTCTGCTGGATTATCACTACATACTACTAGGTATCACTGATGGATTATGAGACTCACAAGGATCATCTTGATGATCAATGGTCCTTGGTGGGCTGAGTTGAAATTGTTCCAATCTATTGAAAAGAGTTTCAACGATATTGTGATAGAGATCACAATATATCTTACTATCAAATAGAATAAAATCTATGAAGTCACACACAAAAAAAACTTTTGACTGATCAGATGGTTGAATTACGATTATGAATCATAACAGAAATTGATTATCAATTTGATTGATAATTGATCTAATGCAAATATTGCATTATATAACTTACTAAAGAGTTAGTGAGTTATAGGAGGATTAATTAGCAATAAGATTGCTAATTGGCTCAATTTGATTGAGCAATGGGGCTTGTATCAAGTCCAATTTGATTGGATTTAATTTGACTCATTATGGATTTGATTTGATCAACCCTATAGGGTTACAGGATCACCCCAAAAGGATCAGATGATTAGTCTCAGTTGAATTAGAATTTGAATTTGATTCAATTTTTAATTAGACTAGGATGTATGTATTCTTAATTGGACTAAGAATCTTTATTTTCATGATACACTAAATCTTAATGGGATTAGGATTAAAAATTGAGTTTGACTCAAGCACCAAAAAAGAGTCCAATTGGACTAAGACTCCTCCTCCAATTAGGAGACATCCAATCTAAATTAATTGGGCTCCAAATCAGATTTAAATTTTTATTTATTTGAGTCTAATATGGTCTTAATATGATTAGGACTAATTGGTGTTTTAATTATGTTTAAAACAATAATTTAAACAAGAGTCCCATGGGATTAAAATTTCTTCCATATGCCACAAGAAAGAGTCCCATGCCACCTTAAATTTGTGTGCCACAAAATCCCATGCCTTTCATTGAATTTTGATGCCAATCATCCTTTGTTATTAGCGTGTAATAAAGAAAAAAAAACACTTTTTTATTATGAAAAATCTGGTGTGAAACCTGGTGGTTTGGGCGTCACAAATATTGCAAGAGTCCTACTTGAATTGGTTTCTTGATTCCTATCCAAATTTGAAGTCCTATCTTCATCTATTTATACCCCACCATATTGGATGGTTTTTGGAGGATTAGCACCAGGTTTTACACATCCTAGAGGAGAGGATTTAAAGTGGAGAAAAGAAAAAAGAGAAGGGGCGGCGTCCATGGTTTTTGGCATGAGGTAGTTATGGTTTGATCTCTTCTTTATTGCAACAACCAAGGGTTGGTTGTCAGGATATCTTATTTTCTCTCTCTTGTCTATGTTTAGACATGGTTGTCTCTTTTTTTTTGTCCAAAAGTTGGATAAAATTATTACATCTCTATTGTAGAGATTTGACGCATGAATTTTAGGAAGAAGAGAGAAGAAAGAGTTCTTCTCATGATCTCTAGCGTAGAGATCAAGATCCTCCTATATCTTCTTGTTCTCTAAGAGTATCTTAGGAAAAAAAAAATTTTTCAACCATCAAGATGCGATCCCTATAAGAGAGCTAGCATCCCAGTGAGATCAAAAGACTTCTGATCAGATCAAAATTTTATGTGGATATCCGTAGAGGTCGGATGCTTGTGCGACTATAAGAGACCTTTGGAAGATATCCATGATCATCTATTCGCATTGAAGATTGATCCATATTCAGGTATATTTTAATTTATTTTTCTATTTTAATTTTTGTATCTGAATCTTATCTCACATATGATGATCCTATTATCGTTTGAAGATATGATCTTATGCATATTTAGATTAAATTAGATTTAATCTAAAAATTTTTAAAAATTTTATTGCATACTTGTTTTGTAAAATTATGCGTGCATAAAATCATAAAAATCTAACAGTGATATCAAAGTCACATCATATGCATGAGATTTAGATTTAGATTTGAGATCTATAGAGAAAAATTTCAGATCTAAAAAATTTTGATATCGTTCTGACATAAGATTGTCCTGACATAATTTGTTATGTTGTATGGTTGTTCTAGAATGATGTTAAAATTTTTAATTAAATTAAATTTTTAGATCTAATTTTTTCAGTATATATGTGATATATATTTTATTATTTAGATCTAAAAATAGTTTGGAGATCTGTTATGATTCATATATATGATATATGAAAGTATGTTTAGGGTTGAAATTTGTTTCTATGTCCTGAACTTGTTTATGTATATGATACATGTTTTTATGCATGATCTGAAATTATTTCAAGATTAAAATTTAGTCTTCATGCAAAGAATTTAGATCTAAAAATTTTGATTTAAGATCTGAAATTAGTGTTTGTGTATGAGGGATTGGTCATGCGTAAATCAAATTAGGTCATGTAATTAGATTACATCAAAGGATTTCTGATTTGATCATATTGGGTCTAAATCGATTTAGCAGTTGATCGAATCGAGTCAAGTGTTGATTAGGATAAGGTCAATAGAGCCTTAGATCATATAATTATTGTTGATCGAATCGATTGACATCCATATGTAGAATCAAATTAACCTAAGGACCTAATTTGGCTCTGTGGCTCGAGTCTGATTCACCTAAGCTAACCTATTCAGATCAATTATCCAATTGGTGTCTAAGGTAAGTAATTAAAAAGTAATTATTTAATTAGTTCTGTTTACTTATCTGATCAATTTATTGGTGTCTAAGAAAAGCAATAGGGAGACCCCCACCAATCTCCACTTACTTGGTCAATTTGAAAGATTGAGTCTCAAATATGGTTGCTTGATGGTTTGATTTAGCCCATTTCAATTACATCAGTCATGTGATGGCTGATTAGATAAGATTTAAACCCAAATTTCTCCATAAATATTAAGTCCAAAGTCTTTCATCGTTGTAGATGTGTGGGCGTGCTACCAGCATTGATTGTTCTCGGCTGGTTATAGTGGTTCAGTTGCATCGAAAATACACAACCACTCTATTAGCAAAGAGTTGCTGTGGGGTAAAGATGAGATTGGATCCAATAACTATTAGGTGAAGGATCCAATGACGGTTTTATACCTGCTTGTGAATGGTGGGTCTAGCTTAACTAAAGAGTGTGGAAAATAACTGTTAGGTGAGCCTACATGACTTAGAGACCAAGTGGCTGCAACATACTTAAAGAAGTATCTAGACAAAGAGTTGTCCATGTATCGATATTCATTCGTGTTACCAATAACTGTTAGATGAGATGCACGGCATCAGTAGGACCGCAGCATCTATTAAAAATTTAATTATCGCATTAGGATTTTTATTTCTCCACCTAAAGAGTGTGGAAGATTTGAAACAATAGTGGGAGTCTCTTTTTATATCTAAAAATTTCTAAAATAAATCATAAAATAAATACAAATATCCAATTAGAATCTTTGCTCTCTGCTGTTTATTGTGTCAGCTTCCAATCCTCTAGCTCAAATCCTAGATATTAATCAATTAACCAAAACTGAGTACATAGACTGACTTATAAACTTAAGAATTATTCTTAATATTAAAAAATTAAGCAATATACTCTATCAGATTATTCTATTATTATCAACCCGTTCAACCCATAGTCAACGAGCTATACTTGATGAGTGGTGGACAATGACAATTAAGATAAGTGCTATGCATGAGCACATATTCACTGCCAATGATATATTGATTCATCTACGAGTGTTGTGAGATAATCAAAATCGCACAGCGCATGTGATGCTTGATGGGTAGTCAGTCTATGATCGTTTTTTGATAATGATCAAAGACATTAAAGAGCTCAAAAGGTTCGACATGATCATGCACAAAGAATTGCTTATGGATTTGATCCTGCGACCTCTGATTAGTTTATATGGATAGTTTGTGGTAAGGTACCATATAAAAGATCATCATGGCACCTTATCTGAATTGCTCAAAGTGTTGATAACAAAGAAACTTTGAAAGAGTTTAGAGGTAAATACCTGGAGAGCCTAAAGAAATAAAGACACACCTAGAGTAGGCATGTCAAGATTGCTCAATGTTATCCTTACAATTTTCTCTTCTCCTCATTGAGCTATGGACTCTAGTGTAGAGTCGATGAAAAGGTAAAGGGTTGAGGAAGTAACCCTTGAATTGGCTATAGGGCAACAGTTGCTGCTGCAGTTATGGGTATCTATCTTTTGCGATCATCGTTTGGATTTAGTTCTTAGAGACGGTCTCTATCATTTGCATGGTGATGCATATGTGAACTTGAGCAAGTAGTGAATGCTATTAGATCTGAGAGATTCAGAATTGAGATAAGCTTAAAGTATATGTGGACCCTTAGGCTAAGTCATATTAGAGAAGAAATCATTAACAAACTGGAGAATATGGGCCTTTAGGCTCATTGACTGTTGAGTCAAATCTAGTTTGTATATCATCTCTTTGAGAAAATATGACTAAGCTACTCTTGTGAGATAAGAGGAAAAGGATCACTGAGATACTTATCCTTGTATACATTTGATGTGTGTAGCACATGTGATGTGCTAATCAAAGAGTTGTCTCTATTTTGTATATAAGATACAAATCTGAAATTTTTAAAAGATTCAAAGAATTCAGATATAAGTAGAGAAATAAATCAAAAAAATTTTATAGATACTTCGATCGAATCGATAATGTAATATCAATAAAAAAAATTTCTCGATTATCTCATAAAATGGTATTATTTCATATTGGACTGATCTTAGTACAAATCACCTCAATGAGATATGAAGAGTCAAGAGACTATATAAGATATGGTCTGGTCCATAATGAACTTCACTGATTTATTTATTTTTCTTTAGGGACATGCTTTATTTCTAAGGAATTGGATTCTCTCTAAATCTGTTCCTACCACACCGTATGAGATGTAACATGGTGAGAACTGAATCTTAATTATTTTGAGATTCAAAGATGTCCAGTCTATATCTAGGATAGCGGGTAGATATGTTAAAAGATAGGTCTATAAAGCTCATTCTAAAAGAGTTTGAGATACTACTTCCTGAAAGGATTGTAATGTGATTGTGACCCAACATGCTATCTTCTTGAAAATTATTTGACCAAGATAAAGAAATGGGAGGAAAGTAAAGCTCCAAGAGAGTGTCTCTGAAGAGCAATGGGTCATACGACCTTAAAAACTTATTTATCATAATGAACTAGTAGACATATATTCCTCTTCCACCTCGTACACATAGTAAGATCTCCAATCTTCTTGAAAAGTACTTAGGTATATTTAACAGAGGATGTAGAGAAAGTCATTTCTTATGGGAGATGGAGAGAATAAAGATGATCCCAAATCTACAACGAGGTGATATGAGATATCGATTCTAAGAAAGGGATGTGAAATAGCTTTCTTGAGTAGAGATCTTCTAAAAATTTATGTATGGAATAGCCTATGAATTTTACTTCTTGTGATAGGTGATCACAAGGACCACAATAATCTTAGAATTGAAATAAGTCATTTTGATGATATGATCAAATTATTTGATCAGAAAAGAGAAATTATGATTTTCAAAAGGATCAATGGGAGTGTCCAAAACTGACATCAATTAAAATTTGATTGAATATAGATTTCTCCATAAAAGTCATAAAGTGAGTGTCCTAAAGATCTATGGAGATAGATACAATTGGATATTTGTATTTTCATAGATAAAATACAGAGACAGGATGCTGAAAGGGTTCAGCATAGAAATCTCAGAGAGAGGTCTGCTACCCTCTCGGGCATAGTCGTATGCCATAAAGTACTTAAACTAATTATACTATGATTGACACAAGTAGATATCAGTTGTATCTAGGCAATGAGCGTTAGATTACTGTGAAAGCGTTCTTAAGCTCTTAAAAAGAACTAAAGATATGTTCTTAATTTGAAGAAGGATCAAAGCTAGGAATGGGAGGATACACCAATTTAGATTTTATATGTAATATTGATGGTAGAATGTCTACATCATGAGGTGTGTTCCTATGTCGATATTTTGAAAGGGTTTCAAATAATTGATCAATGGAAGCTAACTACACTGTAGATATGTAGGATGCATTTTGGTTCTAATGTTAGTTGCAGAATTGATTGTCATACCATCAGATACCGTGACACTATACTGCAAGGATAATGGCACCATAGCCTTTTCTGAGTCTAAGTCTCACCAGATATCCAAACACATAGAAAAGCAGAATACGTGACTACATCAAGTAGAAATACATAGAGGTGCAGAGAGCAAACTCCACATGTGATGTGGATGACCCATTGATAAGTCACTTAGCCAGCCTAAGACTAAAGCTTGTCTTACGAAGACGGGCCTTGGTACATGGCAGATTAACTTTAGTGCAAGTGAAAGATTGTTAGATGTATGTCCTAAAAATCAATCTTGGTTGACACATATTATATCTTTAGGATATAGTTTTATACTTATTGGGCAGTTATATTACCATTCATATTTATGTATCCATGAATCATCCGAGGAATTAACAGGATAATGACACATATTTTCAAGGAGTTGAGAATTTGAGACATGTATCATTGATGATTAATTCTTAAATTGCTCTTGATCATAGGATCATTATGGAGATGGTGATTGATCCGGATAGACTAGTACACAGATCGCTTCTTTCGGACAGATAGATTTTGAGTCTGCAGTGTAGTGACACTGGAGTGACAGTACAGATGGTTGTTAGAGAACAACTAGCACTGAGTGTGACCAACACGAGAAGTCACATGGATGTCTACTCACTCGTTAGTGATTTTTTCGATGCTGCAGTTGTATGACTGGTCCTTTGACCTGAGATGGCATTACTACTCGTAGTGAGGCTGCTGGAGTTTGATTGACACATCAACATAGATCTCAAGAAGCCATTGTAGTGGATGTTGGTGACAGTTGGTCCACTGTAGGAGTGGGATGTTCATCAAGATGAATTTTATCGATCCTAGTAGAAAGAAGTAGTCCTATGAGATTTAAGAGGCTGAGTCCTTAAGGCTATGGCCATAGCAGTGTGATTGATGAAAAAGAGTTTTCATAGAGTCACATATGGATTTGAGCTAATTGAATCTATCATATGACCAATGCTGAGGTTTGACGATTCATCCATGACCTGCCATCTGATCGGGACTTACGATAGAGAAACTGTATCATGCGCTAACTGCACCTAGAGATTCATTTTTTATTCTGCTGGATTGCCACTACATACTGTTGGTGTCACTGGTAGATTATGAGACTCACAAGGATCATCTTGATGATCAATGGTCCTTGATGGACTGTATTGGAATTATTCCAATCTATTGAAAAGAGTTTCAATGATATTATGATAGAGATCACAATATATTTTACTATCAGACAGAATAGAACCTATGGAATCACACACAAAAGAGACTTTTGACTGATCAAATGGTTGAATTACGATTATGAATCATAACAGAAATTGATTATCAATTTGATTAATAATTGATCTAATATAAATATTGTATTATATAACTTACTAAAAAGCTAGTGAGTTATAAGAGGATTAATTAGCAATAAGATTGCTAATTAGCTCAATTTGATTGAGCAATGGGGCTTGTATCAAGTCCAATTTGATTGGATTTAATTTGTCTCATTATGGGTTTGATTTGATCAATTCTATAGGGTTATAGGATAACCCTAAAAAGATCAGATGATTAGTTCCAGTTGAATTAGGATTTGGGTTTGACCCAATTCTTAATTAGACTAGGATATATGTATTCCTAATTGGACTAGAAATCTTCATTTTCATGATGCACTGATTAGGATTAAAAATTGAGTTTGACTCAAGCACCAAGAAAGAGTCCAATTGGATTAGGACTCCTCCTCCAATTAGGAGACATCCAATCTAAATTAATTGGACTTCAAATTATATTTAAATTCTTATTTATTTGAGTCTAATATGGTCTTAATATGATTAGGACTAATTGGTGTTTTCATTGGATTTAAAACAGCAATTTAAATAAGAGTCTCATGGGATTAAAATTCCTTCCATGCACCACAAGAAAGAGTCCCATGCCACCTTAAATTTGTGCGCCACAAAATCCCACACCTTTCATAAATTTTTGATGCCAGTCATCCTTTGTTATTAGCATGTAATAAAGAAAGAAAAACACTTTTTTACTGTGAAAAATCTGGTGTGAAACCTGGTGGTTTGGGCATCACAAATATTGCAAGAGTCTTACTTGAATTGGTTTCTTGATTCCTATCCAAATTTGAAGTCCTATCTTCATCTATTTGTACCCCACCATATTGGATAGTTTTTAGAGGATTAGCATGAGGTTTTACACATCCTAGAGGAGAGGATTTAATGTGGAGAAAAGAAAAGAGAGAAGGGGTGGCGTCCATGGTTTTTGACGTGAGGTAGTTATGGTTTGATCTCTTCTTTATTGCAACAACCAAGGGTTGGTTGTGAAAACATCTTGTTTCCTCCTTGTCCATGTTTAGACATGGTTGTCTCCTTTTTTTTTTGTCCAAAAATTGGATAAAATTATTACATCTCTATTGTAGAGATTTGGTGTATGGATTTTAGAAAAAAAAGAAAAGAAAGGGTTCTTCTCATGATCTCTAGCATAGAGATCAAGATCTTGATCTTCCTACATCTTCTTGCTCTCTAAGAGTGTTTTAGGAGAAAAAAGATTTTCAACCATCAAGATGCGATCTCTGCAAGGGAGCTAGCACCCTGGTGAGATCAAAAGACTTCTGATCAGATCAAAGTCTCGTGTGGATACCCGTAGAGGTCGGACGCTTGTGCGGCTACAAGAAACCTTCGGAAGACATCCATGATCATCTATTGACGTTGAAGATTAATCCATATTTAGGGATATTTTAATTTATTTTCTCAATTTAATTTCTGTATCTGAATCTTATCTCTCATATGATGATCCTATTATGGTTTGAAGATATGATCTTATGCATGTTTAGATTAAATTAGATTTAATCTAAAAAATTTTAAAAATTCTGCTGCATACTTATTTTGTAAAATTATGCATGTATGAAACCATAAAAATACAACAAAAAAAGTACTGATCAATGGTGGAGAAAAATGTCGACCAAAGAAGCCTCGCGATGCATCAAAAAAATAACAAAAAATTTCTCCGAAGAGTCTTTCTGCACGAAGTAACTCTTAGATTCTTTTTTCGATGTTTGCCATATGTCACTTGCTTCCAGATGGGCATGTGAAATTGGTAGAGGGTGTGAGATCATCTACTTGGGTGCGAGATGTCGTATGGAGAGGGCATGAGATAACTCTAAACACATCCTGTCGCTAACTATAAAAGGGGTCCTGCGCCAGGGTTTATTTCATTCATATTTCTCTCTTATCTCTTCTTTTTTACATCTCTCTCCCTATTGTCCAATTAGTCTATTCCTTTTTTTATTAGGATAAATCCTAAAATAATAAGAACAAATTCAATTTTAGGACAAGATTCTAGCAAGAGATATAAGAAAGACAAAGAGACAAGAAAGGTAGAGATAGGAAGGCTTGGAGGAAAAGAAAAAAGCCCTAAGGTTCTACTATCCAAAAAAAATTTTAGAATAAGAATTTTGAAGGAGGAATCATCCTAAGGAGTTGGTGTCTTGATCAAAGTTTTGTATGGTGCACCATTGGAGGGCGAACACTTGGGTGCCTGGTGGAGGTTCTGTCGGAGTTTTGGAATAAGCATTGCAGGTATTCTTTTATATCTTAAATTTTATTATGAAAATATTTTATATGATTATTAATCATCAAGGAGGTGTTGGTTTAAGGATTTAATATTTAAAATTTTTTAGTTTAAATTTTTGAAATCTATTATGCTTTTGCTGTGCATGTTCTCCCTGAAATCCTACAATGGTGTCAGAGGCAGCCTTATTTGGTTTAATCATATATAAACAATGCTCATGTGATGCATATTATGATTCATGCTATAAAATTAATTATGCTATGAATTATACCTTCATATGATGATATGAATTGATGCATATCTAATCCACCACTTCATCATTCTGAAATAAGGTTATCCTAGTATAACGGGGTTATGCTGCAAGATTGTCCTAGGATGATAAAAGTTCATATATTACACTGACACATATAAAATATTTAATACTGATATATATTAGTGTGTATTAGCATTATGAAATTAGAATGTGCATGAGACCAATGAAGCCCTCATAAAATTATATTAAGTAGTAGTGATAGTAACTATGGGTTAACCAATTCTTGATCAATTGGTGTCTAGAAAAGTGCTAAAAGTGGTTCTTTAATTAATTTTTTTGATTGACCTGATCAATTTATTGGTATCTAAAAAAAGTAATTGAGGGACCCCCACCTACTTACCTAGCCAATTTGGTTAAGCAATCTTGAAATTGAAAAACCCTAATATTAAAAACACTACTAGGGACCTTCCTTCATGCTAGATTAATGGTACATCATGAACTATAGCAAGCTCATTGTGTTATCACAAGACTTGTCATAAAGACTGATATAACATAATCCTGATGCATAAAAGATGCTTACAGTAATTTTGGATATACTACTTTGTTGTATTACCACAAGAGTAGTAATATTCGAATTTGACTGTATTGAAATGAAGGGTCTAACTTAATTAAAATATTATAGCTTGTTGTATTACCACAAGGCTAATAATATTTTAAAGATCAAGATAAAATTAAAAATTGCATAAGATACAATTGGAAAGAGTTTTCTACCTATGAACTCATAAGGGTTTGTTGTGTTACTATAAGATTATTATGAAGAATTAGGGTCTCAATCCCACTAAGATAAATATACAATATATCTCATTCATTATAGTAGAGGGTTATAATGTTCGATAAAATAATGGGAGGCATAATTAAATCTAAAAGACTTTATTTAATTATGTAAGTCATCATGAGTTATTTGCTTATGTTATGTTCTTTATTGTAGATTAAATTCTACAAATGGTATCTTCATTATCATTGTGAGAAATTTTAGATTCCAACAAATTGACTGATCCCAATTATATGGACTGATTGAAAAATTTAAAGATTATATTCACTCAAGAGAAGCTCTCTTATATTCTTAATATCTCTGAACCATAAAAGATTGGGGATGATGCTCCTGAGAAGGAAGTATCCACATACAGGATGTGAAAGAATGACAGTTTAACTGTCAAATGCATCATACTGGCCTTTATGAGCAATGAATTGCAGAGACAATATGAGAGCATGGATACTCAATCCATACTCCTTAATCTTAAAGAGTTAGATGGAGAACAGAGTAGGACTGCTGGGTATGAGATATCTAAGCAATTATTCTATGCTAGAATAACTGAAGGGTCATCTGTACAAGATCATGTCCTTAAGGTCATTGACTTGATCACTAGGTTGGGTCAATTAGGTTTTATGATGGATGAAAAATTAAGTTAGAATTTGATCCTGTAATCTCTCTCTGAATCATTCACTTAGTTTGTTATGAATTATCACATGAACAAACTGAATACCTCTTTGAATGAGCTATTAAATATGCTTAAAACAATTGAGAGCCACGTTAAAAAGGAAAAGACTCCACTTCTTCTTGTGGGTAAAATCTCTAAGAAGAAATCAGGCTTGAGAGTTCAAAAAAAGCATTGAACCCTAAGGGTGGCAAAATGAAGAAAAAAGAGAAGAAGTCTTTGAACAAGGTATCTGCTTTCACTGTGATAAGGCAGGACACTGGAAAAGAATTACAAGTCTTATCTTGTAACTATAAAGGCTAGTGTAAGCGACGCACCAAAAGGTATATATGAGATACATATAATTTTGTCATTAAGTTCTTCCAATTCAGACTCTTGAGTATTGGATACCGCCTGCAATTCTCATATATACAAGTCATTGCAAGGACTGCAAAATACTAGAGTATTGAAGAAAGGTGACTTCAAGCTCTACGGTGCTGAAGGAGAGTCCATCCAAGCAGAAACTGTAGGGACATATATGTTGAAGTTATCTTCTGAAAAGATCTTAGAGCTGGAAAACTGTTACTTATATTCCTAAGGTCATTAGAAATATTATTTTTATACTGTTGCTATTGCAATGAGGTTTTGAAATAAATGGAAAGAGCAATAGTTGCTCAATTTCTTTTTCTAATGAAATTCTCTATCATTGCATTATTAATAATGATCTTCTGATTCTATCTAATGATAATATTTTTCATATTGATGAAAGCAAAAAGTGAAAGAGAGAAGATATAAATAATACTTTACTTTGATATTTTTGACTTGATCATATAAGTGAGATAAGAATTAATAAGTTATACAAAAAAGAGTTTTTTTATCCTTATAATTATGAATCATTAGGAACTTGTGAATCTTATCTTATGGGTAAGATGACCAAGACTCCATTTATTAGACATGGAGAAAGAACAAGTGAGCTATTTAGACTAGTACATACTAATGTATGTGGTCCTATGATAACTGAAATCAGAGGAGGATACTCTTATTTTATTACGTTCATTGATGATTTATCTAGATTTGGATATGTATATCTTATGAAACACAAATCTGAAGCCTTTGATAAATTTAAAGAGTATCAAAGTATGGTCAAAAAATAAACTAAAAAAAGTATTAAAATCTTTTAGTCTGATTGAGGAAGAGAATACTTATCCAGTAAATTTTTAGATCATCTTAAAGAAAAAAAATTCTCTCAGAGCAGACCCCTCCTTATACAGCTAAATGGTGTAGTAGAAAGAAAGAATCGCACTCTATTAGATATGGTACAGTTCATGATGTACCTTACAGACTTACCTATTTTTTTCTGGAGATATGCCCTGGAGACTACTATCTATATCCTAAACAGAGTACCTTCAAAATCTATGCTAAGTACTCCATATGAGATATGGACAGGAAAGAAACCTAATCTTAAGTATCTTAAGATATGAGACTAACTTATGTAAAAAAAAATTTTAGACATAAGCTGAGTGCTAGAATAGATAAGTGCTTATTTATATATTACTCTAAAGAGAGTATGGGATACCTCTTTTATCACCCTACTGAATAAAAAAATTTTATCAGTAAGTATGCCAGCTTTATGGAAAAAGAGTTTATTATAGAAAGAGATAATGGAAAGAAAATTGAACTCGGAGAAGTTCAAAACCTATAAAAAGAAGTACAAGATAA
Organism: Elaeis guineensis; assembly: GCF_000442705.2. Classification (NCBI taxonomy): domain Eukaryota; kingdom Viridiplantae; phylum Streptophyta; class Magnoliopsida; order Arecales; family Arecaceae; genus Elaeis; species Elaeis guineensis. The sequence goes on along the minus strand of NC_026000.2, from coordinate 116,963,319 downwards.
TCCTCAAATAGAAGTACCCATTGATGAGGTACAACCACAAAATATATTTTCTCTCTGAAGGTCGAATAGAGTACAAAATACACCTCTAAGATATGGGTTCATTGTTGAGAATAATAAAGCCCACATTATTAAGAATGATGAACTTTTGACCTATATGGAAGCTGTCATGAGTAGAGACTCAGACAAATGGTTAGAGGTTATAAAATCCAAAATGAACTCTATGTACTCCAACCAAGTGTGAATTTTGATTGATGCACCAGAGGGTGTGACCCCTATTGGATGCAAATGGATCTATAAGAAAAAGATTGGAGCAGATGGCCAAGTTGAAGCCTATAAAGCTAGACTGGTGACTTAAGATTTCAGACAAAAATAGAGTATTGATTATGATGAAACATTTTCACCTGTTGCCATGCTCAAATCTATATGGATCATGCTTGTTATAGCAGTATACCATGATTATGAAATATGAAAAATGGATGTGAAGATCACCTTCCTTAATGGTTATCTTAAGGAAGAGGTTTACATGTCTCAGCCAGAAAGATTTGTCTCAAAAGAGAGAATAAATCAGGTATGCAAGCTTAAAAAATTTATTTATAGATTAAAGCAGACCTCGAGAAGTTGGAATATCTACTTTGATGTTACAGTCAAAGAGTCTGACTTTATCAAAAATATGGATGAATCTTGTATATACAAGAAGACTAGTGGGAGTGCCATTGTCTTTTTAGTTTTATATGTGGATGACATACTTCTTATTGGGAATGATATCCCAATGTTACAATCGGTTAAGACATGGCTATCAAGTAAATTTTTCATGAAAGATTTGGATGAAGCATCCTATATACTAGGTATAAAGATCTATAAGGATAGATCTAAGAGAATGTTAAGCTTGTCCCAATCCTGGTACATAGATCTTGTGCTAAAAGGGTTTAGCATGGGTGGGAGTAAAAGAGGTTACTTACCCATGAGTCAAGGCATACATCTCTTTAAAAGGATATCTCTTAAAATATCGAAAGAGAGAAATAGAATGAGTTCTATTCCCTATGCTTCAGTAGTAGGGTCAATCATGTATGCTATGTGATAAATATTTAATTTAAGTCATTTAAAGCAAAAAAATTATAGTTAATTTATTCTATTTATTAAGAATTTGATGCTTCTTTTTATGTTTTACAGGAAAGGTGATCGTCGATACAAAGAGTCCGATTCATAGATCAAAAAGACTCAAGTTTGAAGAAAATTAAACTTAAAATAAAATTAAAATAAAAGAAAGATGCATACGGTATTATAGAAAATGAAGATACTATGCAAGGAACCCAAAAGGATATAGACGTAATTGTAAAGAAACAAAAGTTTCTTTTTGGAATAAAAAGGAGCGTTAACGCGTAAATGAGCACGTGGAAGGCACACGTGGCAGCGAACACACGGGCGCGATGAGGAAGCAGACCCGAGCGCGCGGCAGGCAGGCGCAGCAGCGAGCGCGCCACAGCGGGCGCGGCAGCAGGTGCACGGGACGGCGGGTTCGCGTGGAATTTGGCATGGCGGACATAGTGGCAAGGGATCTGAAAATTAAAGGAAAAATTTTAATTTTTGAAAATACTTCAAGAGAAAGAATTTATATTTTCTTTATCTATTTGTGATCTTTCCATCTCATCTGTCCATCTTTTAGTCTTTAGTATTTTCTTTAGTCCCACATCGAAAAACCATGTAAAACTCCTCCCTCCTAACACCTATAAAAAGGCTTTTGTACTCCCATTTGAGGGGGAGCCCAAAAATTCTTCTAGAGCCTTGCATAGAGGAATAGAAAGGGACTACTTCATGAGCAGCTAGGCTAGCAGTCTCGGAGTGGAGAAGAAATTTTGTAACGACACAGAGATGGTTTATTGTTCTAAACTTTCTTGTATTTCTTTATATGCAATAAAGATTATACTTTTTTATTTAAATCATCATGAGTTCTTTATTTGCTCTCTTTCATATGCTTTTATTTATGCTTTCCTATTAGATTAATATTAGGAATAACTTTTACTTTTCGGAGACGCACCATGATCTACGGGTACGAGACGTGTCGAGGAAAGAAGAGTTGTTTACCTAGTACTTTTCGGAGATGCACCATGATCTACGGGTATGGGGCGTGCCGAAGAAAGATAGATATTTTTTTTTAAATTAATCACATCTATTTAATTAAAAAAAAAGAGATACAACTCTACTAGTACAAAATTAATTCAAAACTCTCGAGCTCTTTATTTTCTAATTACATCAATTTTAAGATAATTTATTTTCTAAATCAAAATAACACTTCTATCTTTTAATCTCAACTTAGCCCAAGGTCCCTGAGGATACGATCTCGACTCATCCTACCTACGTAGTGAGTAGAGTTATTTTTGGTACTATCAACGACTACGCATCAAATTTTGGCACCGTTGCCGGAGATCTTGGCACAGTTGAATTTAAAAAAAAAATCACTGACATTTCATAACACTTAACTAAAATAGCGTAACCTCAAATATAAAAATTTTTAACTTGATTGGATACCTTATTTCTTTGCATCGCATCTCATAATTAGCTTTAAGGGTGCAACCCATTAACTAAGATAAGATGGAGATTTGATCACCCTTCCTTGGCCCACAAATCACTCCCTTGCATTTGCATAACCTAGACCTTAATCTAAAATTAATTAGACGTTGACCCCTAAGGATTTCGAGCTCATTAGGATAAGTGACTCTGAGAGTTGAACCAGGTTAGACTTGGTCAGCTAGCTGGTGTCTAGGCAAGTGGTTTGCGGGATGACTGGACCCAAAGGAAGATGGTTTTTAATTGGTTCCGTTCACTGACCTGGCCAATTTAATTGGTGTCTAAGGAAAGCAATGGGGGGACTCCCACCGACCTTACACTTATCTGACCAGTTGGTTGGTCAAGCTCCGACTTGGAGGGCTTGAAGGCTAACTACAGTTAGGAGCTGTCTAGAACTAGGGTAACTTTAGGATAGAGAGTCCACTGCGTGCTAACTTGATTGTAATTAAAATCTAACCATAATTAATTCTTCTATTAGTTTTAGGACTTCTAAGGATCTCTTCTTTAGAACTCTTTTCTCTTTTCTCTTCTCCTCTTAAAAAAAAAATCCTTAACAGACTAGGATAGTCCTACATAAACCTTTTAGTTGCATGTTAGGTCGACGATCACTAAAACTCGACTTGCAACCATTAGATGAAGAATTAGAAAAGACTTTTAGGACTATCCGAGTTAGAAACATGGCTACACCTGGTGAGGCTAATCCTCCACGCTCATTGAGAGAATATTTCACTCCATCCTCGTATACCTACTCTCCATGCATTCAAGCACCTCCAGTAGAAGCTATCCAATATGAGATTAAGTCTAGCATTATTCAAATGTTGCCATCATTCTATGGACTTAGTAACGAGGATCCATACAAATACTTGGATGAATTTTTTGAAATTTGTTTCACAGTAAAAATCCAAAACTTCTCCGATGATGCCCTTAGGTTAAAATTGTTCCCTTTCTCACTTAAGGACAAAGCCAAGCATTGGTTAAACTCCTTAAACTCTATAACCATTTCAACTTGGGATCATCTTCAGAGAGAATTCCTCAAGAAATACTTTTCAATTGGAAAAACAAATCAAATTAGAAAAGCTATCACTAGTTTTTCCCAATTGGAGGGTGAACTTTTTCATGAGACATGGGAAAGGTTAAGGGACCTCATTCATAAATGTCCACACCATGCTGTCCCTAAATGGCAACTTTGTCAGTATTTTTATGATGGTCTATCAGAGAAACACCGACAAATGGTTGATGCATCATGTGGTGGGACATTCATGCTAAAGAGTGAGGATGAAGCCTGGCAGCTCTTTGAAACACTTAGTGAGAATTCCCTACATCATATGTCTGTCACTTCTAGAGAACAACCCATGCTTCAACAAAAAAGAAGTGAAATTTATCAGATTGAAAACATCATGGATATCCACAGTAAGGTAGATGAACTGTCTCAAAAATTAGACCGTCTTCTAAATACTGGACAATCCCCGATTCCACCTAACCCAATCCAAGAAGTTTGTGCATTGTGTGTAAGTCTGAACCATTTTGTTAGTGAATGCCCAGCCACACCTCAATTTTCTGAGTTTGTGTACGAGCAGGTTCAGCAAGCTCAAGTCCAACAAGCTCGCAGACCAGAAAATGATCCATATTCGAACACTTATAACTCCAGTTGGAGAAATCATCCAAATTTTTCCTGGAGACCACAACCAGTGGTTGGCCCTACCATACCTCGACCTCAATATCAGGACCCAACATATAGGCATGGACCATACCATCAATTTCAAAATGCTCCTCAACCGTCTACTACTGGTCACAGCTCAGCTTTTGAAGAAAAAGTTCTGAAAGTACTAGAATGATTAGAAGTCAACACTCAGATCCTTAACTCCCACACACAATCCATTGCTAAGCTAGAGACCCAAATAGGTCAACTAGCAACTGCATTCAGTAGGAGGGAAGGAGGAAAATTACCTAGCCAATCCGAGAGAAACCCAAAAGGGCAATTTGTGATTGAGAGCTCTAATACCCCAGAAGCTTTTTCTGAACATGCCAAATCAATCATGACTCTGAGAAGTGGGAAGGTCATTGAACACACTAGTAAAACCAATGAGACCGACCCTAAACCTCTAACCGAAGCCAAATCACCCAAGAACAAAGAGGACCTTAAAATAGAGAATGAACCAACTGCACCGGAATCATCTTACTTGCCTAAAGCCCCATTTTTGGATGCCCTGAAAGCCCCTATTCCTGCAGATAAGAAAGGAGAAAAACTCGATGAGATGTTGGAATTGTTTAAGCAAGTCTAAATTAATCTTTCCCTTCTAGACGTAATCAAACAGGTCCCTGCTTATGCCAAATTTTTGAAGGATTTGTGCACCCAAAAATTTAAATCTAGATCACAAATCTTAAAGAAAGTACGTCTCACTGAACAGGCTAATTCTGTCGTCCAGCATGCCACTCCTCCAAAGCTTAAGGACCCAGGAGCCCCCATCATTTATTGTGTTATAGAAGATTATCACATTGAAAAAGCTCTTCTGGACTTAGGGGCAAGTGTGAATCTTTTACCTAGTTCAGTGTATGAACTTTTTAGATTCGAAAAACTGAAATCCACATCAGTCACACTGCAATTAGCCGACAGATCAATTAAAGAATCATGTGGAATGTTTGAGGATGTCTTGGTCAAGATAGATGAGTTTTACTTTCCAGTTGATTTTTTGGTTCTCGACATGGAACTAAGTGGCAACCCAAGATAAATTTTCATTATCTTAGGATGACCCTTTCTAGCTACAGCAAATGCATACATTAATTGTAGGACAGGAGTCATGGACATATCATTTGAGAATAAGAAACTGAGACTGAATGTGTTTGGTGCTTCCCAAGGACCATCAATGGATAGTTGCTTCGAAGTAGATACACTAGAAGATATTATAGAAGATGCAACACCCACAATTCTAGCACCAGACCCCTTAGATACTTGATTGGCTCACTTTGGAGTGTATGACTTTGAGGAATATATGAAAGAAGTTAACACCTTGTTGGATACACCACACGATAAAATCACTGCTCCATGGACAATCAAGTATGAGCATTGCCCACCTTTTGTTGGTTTTATTGCATATGACGTCTGGCTGAAGACGTTAAACTTAGCACTTTTTGGGAGGCAACCCAAATTTTTTTTATTTTATTTTAACTGATCTTCATTTTTTTTAAGAATAAAGGACCGCTCTGTATGGAAGAGTCTGTCAATAAACTTGACGTCTGGCTGAAGATGTAAAACTTAGCGCTTGTTGGGAGGCAACCCAATAATTTCATATTTTTTTTATTTTACTACAGCTACAGAAATTTAGAACAAGAGCCTATTAATCAATGAAGCTATCTTCAACTTTCGAAGCAAAATTATCCCAGGTGCACTCTCTCCTTTTATTTTCTTTGCTTTTCTACTCCATTGAGGACAATGTAGATTAAGTTTGGGGGGGAAGAAAATTAATCAAATCCTCGAGTATGGTCAGAAATAATTAGTTTTGTGTATCCGAATTTTATTTTGATTAAGAGTCAATTAAGCATCCTAATCAATGAATGATTAACGGTCAAGATAATTTTAGAGATACTGAGGAATAAATTATTAAGAAAACTCAATGAATGGTAGGGTTTAGACTAGACCAAATTTTAGGAGTGATTCTACAACCCTCTTCTTACTGATCTCAATAAAGAATCTGCTTCATGAGAGATTGGGTGAAAAGGTCGAGGTATGCAAAAATTTTCTTTAAAATTTACTTTAAAAAAAAAAATATTGGTTTCCTACTGAGTAACTGGGCCCTTTCGCCTAAGTAAGTATTGTGGTTCACGTAAAAAAGAGGGCAATGTTAAAAAAAATAGTGAATAATAAGGGGACTAAATTGCAAGAAGATAATAAACCTCTCTCACATTAAGTTAGAGGATTTAAAGAGTAAAGTGGAGAGTTGGTGAAAGAAAAGCTCTTGAAATTTCTTTAGTTAATACTCAGCCACTAATTGGGTCAAATTGATAATCCAATGAAGTATCTCTTTAATGGTCTGATCAGGTATCATCTAGCTTTTGGGATGCCTAACCTAACTTTTGATTCAAGATCGAGTCGATACACGATGCTGATATATCTATTTTACTTGAAGACGAGCAAAATTCAAGTTGGGGGGTGTGATAAATACTTAATTTAAGTCATTTAAAATAAAAAAATTATAGTTAATTTATTTTATTTATTAATAATTTGATACTTCTTTTTATATTTTATAGAAAAAGTGATCGTCGATACAAAGAGTCCAATTCATAGATCAAAAAGACTCAAGTTTGAAGAAAATTGGACTTACAACAAAATTAAAATAAAAGAAAGACGTATACGGTATTATAGAAAATGAAGATACTATGCAAGGAACCCAAAAGGATATAGACGTAATTGTAAAGAAACAAAAGTTTCTTTTTGGAATAAAAAGGAGCATTAACATGTGCGTGAGCGCGCAGAAGGAACGCACGGCAGCGAACACGCAGGCGCGACGCGAAAGCGGGCGCATGACAGGCGGACGCAGCAGCGGGCACGCGCACAGCGGGCGCGCGGGACGGTGGGTTCGCGGGGAATTTGGCATGGCGGACACAGTGACGAGGGATCTGAAAATTAAAGGAAAAATTTTAATTTTTGGAAATACTTCAAGAGGAAGAATTTGTATTTTCTTTATCTATTTGTGATCTTTCCATCTCATCCGTCTATCTTTTAATCTTTAGTATTTTCTTTAGTCCCACATCGGAAAACCATGTAAAACTTCTCCCTCCTAACACCTATAAAAAGGCTTTTGTACTCCCATTTGAGGGAGAGCCCAAAAATTCTTCTAGAGCTTTGCATAGAGGAATAGAAAGGGACTACTTCATGAGCAGCTAGGCTAGCAGTGTCGGGAGTGGAGAAGAAATTTTGTAACGACACAGAGATGGTTTATTGTTCTAAACTTTCTTGTATTTCTTTATATGCAATAAAGATTATGCTTTTTATTTAAATTGTCATGAGTTCTTTATTTTCTCTCTTTCATATGCTTTTATTTATGCTTTCCTATTAGATTAATATTAGGAACAACTTTTACTTTTCGGAGATGCACCATAATCTACGGATACGGGGCATGCCGAAGAAAGAAGAGTTATTTACCTAGTACTTTCTGAAGATGCACCGTGATCTACGGGTACGGGGCGTGCCAAGAAAAGATAGGTATTTTTCCTAAGATTAATCATATCTATTTAATTAAAAGAAAAAAGATACAACTTTACTAGTGCAAAATTAATTCAAAACTCCCGAGCTCTTTATTTTCTAATTATATCAATTTTAAGATAATTTATTTTCTAAATCAAAATAATACTTCTATCTTTTAATCTCAACTTAGCCCAAGATCTCTGAGGATACGATCTCGACTCATCCTACCTACGTAATGAGTAGAGTTATTTTTGGTGCTATCAACGACTACGCATCACTATGCTATGTACCAGGCCTAATGTTGCCTATGCCTTAGGCATAGTTAATAGATTTTAGGCTGATCCAGGAGATGATCATTGAAAAATAGTGAAAAATATTCTTAAATATTTGAGAAGGACTAAAAATATTTTTCTGATATATGAAGGATCTGATCTAAAACTAGAAGGCTATTCTGACTCTAGTTTTCAAGTGACCCTAATGCTAGCAAGTTTACTTCAGGGTATGTCTTTACTCTAAATGGTAGAGCAGTAAGTTGAAAAAGTTCTAAGCAGTAGATTGTAACTAACTCAACCCCTGAGGCAGAGTACATAACTACAAATAAAGCCATCAAGGAAGCTCTCTGGATGAAAAAGTTCATCACTGAGTTGGGTGTCATTTCTAAGATTGAAAATTCAGTACCACTTTACTGTGATAATACTGGAGCCGTTGCTCAAGCAAAAGAATCAATGTCTCATCATAAATCCAAGTACATTCTAAGGTGCTTTCATCTCATTCATGAAATAGTTGAAAGATAAGATGTAGTCATTGAATGAGTAGATACAAAAAATAACATAGCAGACTCATTCACTAAGGCTCTACCACAGCAGCAGTTCAATCGCCACCTCGATTGTATGGGGATAAAATATAAGGGTGATTGACTTTAGTGCAAATGGGAGATTGAAAAGAATATGCCCTGCAAGCCAACCGAAATTTATATTTTGATAGATTTTTCTTATAATCTTTTAGACTCATGTAATTGATACTTTATAAATAAAAGATATTTATTTTTCATTATAGGCTACTCTTACTTATGTAATGATTATGATGAACTCCATAAATTAGGGCAATAGCTTTAGAATTATGATGAGATCATACCTAAGAGATCTAAAATCCTAAAATCTCTGATTTAGAATATTTTTAGTTATAGAAGCATTGAGTAGGGGATCAATATTTCAGATAGACTGGCACTTCCTATGTATGCTCGATGGAGAAGGTGGCTAATCTCATAAGTCATTTGTGTGAGATACTAATACAAAGATATAGGTGCTCATTAGAGAATGAGTTCACTGAATTAATCTGGTTTGAGAAATATCTTATGGAATCGACTTATCCGTCAAAAGATGTTTTATTATAGTGAGAGTTGTACATATAATCCTTTGACCCGAGACTACCATAGAACTTTGTATACCTGAATTCGTATTTTGGTTCATACTTATTCATGACTTAGTCATGTATGGGGTGTTCTGAATATGGTGGAATATATATGGAGATTGTGAATAGATGAACATGGAATCGGTCACTCCTGGTAAGAGAAGATTGCATCCTACTTGCTCTGATCGACTGATGATTCAAGAAGTTTTTTATCAAAGCAAGATAAAAATTAGAAAGAGTTTCTAATATTTTATTAATTAAATTATCATTATACGATTAAAAGAAATATGAATATGATATTAGATTTGATATGCTTCTATATCTAGAGTCATATTCAGGATGTAGGATGATCGCAAGATCGAATTGCATCGTAATTTTCTACTAAAGATTTTTTTGATATTTCTATTAAAATTCTATATCTTTTTGATAAATATGATATATTGCTAGACATCAATTTTATCTTATAAGTTTGATCAAATTAAAGAATTTAATTTAATTTTTAATTAGAAATGATTCTAATTGCTGAAATCGGGTTAGCTCGATTGGATCTAAATCGGTTAGATAAAATTTTATTCAAATAGGTCAACTTGCACTCAAACCCACTGCTAGCTAGATGTGGAATCCAATGGGTCACACACAAAAAAAAATTGATCAGGAGTCTAATTGGATTAGATCATGTTTGCAAAATTGATATGCTAGCACATGTTGCAAATCCTAGCTCCTTATTTTGAATTGATTTGAATTTATTTTCATATTGGCCTAATTAAATTCAAATTAAATCAAATCAATTTTGAATTTGAGTTGGGTCAACCCTTGGTTGGATGAACTAGGGATTAGATGCCATATAATCAGCATCCCACATGCCAAGAATTTTTCTTGTGCATGGGATTTAACTTGTGCGCATAAAAATTAGTTGGCACCCCATGGGATGGGACACCACATTCCTTCTATATCCTTTTTAATCTCCAATGAAATTTTTATATGAGATAGTAATCTGATTATTAAGAGGTGTAAAAGAGTCTTTCTATCTCTTAATTACTTATTTTATCAAAAATATTTGGATACAAAGAAAGCCTAGCCGCCCACATCCATGCGCCTAATGAAAGAGTCCATGTTGTTAAGGACTCTTATCTATTTGTCATGCCTCCCCTCATATCTGATTTTTCTCCACCCCATCTTTAGGTTAGCACCTCCCTTGTGGGCCCTTGGATGGCCAAAAAGCACTAGTCAATGGTGGAGAGAAATGCTGCCCAAAGAAGCCTTGCGATGCATCGAAAAAACAATGAAAAAATTTCTCCGAAGAGTCTTTCTGCACGAAGCAACTCTTGGATCCTTTTTCTAATGTTTTCCATGTGTCACTTGCTTCCAGATGGGTGTGTGAAATTGGTAAAGGGTGTGAGATCATCTGGTTGGGCACAAGATGTTGCATGTAGAGGGTGCAAGATAACTCTGAACACATCCCGTCGCTAACTATAAAAGGGGTCCTGTGCCGGGGTTTATTTCATTCAGATTTCTCTTTTATCTCTTCTTTCTTATATCTCTCTCCCTATTGTCTAATTAGTCTCTTCTTTTTCTTATTAGAATAAGTCCTAAAATAGTAAGGACAAATCTAATTTTAGGATAAGGGCCTAGGAAGAGATATAAGGAAGATTAGGAGATAAGAAAGGTAGAGATAGGAAGACTAGGAGGAGAGGAAGAAGGCCCTGAAGTTCTACTATCCAAAAAATTTTTAGAGTGAGAATTTTGGATGAGAAATTATCTTAAGGAGTTGGTATCTTGATCAAAGTCCTGTGTGGATCACCATTGGAGGGCGAACACTTAGGTGCCTGGTGAAAATTCTGTCAGAGTTTTGGAATAAGTATTGCAGGTATTCTTCTATATCTTGAATTTTGTTATGAAAATATTTTATATGATTGTTAATCATTAAGGAGGTACTGATTTAAGAGTATAATATTTAAAATTTTTTAGTTTAAATTTTTAAAATCCATTATACTTCGGTTGTACATGTTCTCTCTAAAACCCTACACCAATACTACCCAGGAAGTTACTATTATCTTATATTAAGTAGAATTCTAGGTAAAGTATCAGCCACTAAAACAAATAAACTTAGAGAGAGAGAATAACCTTGTCCAATTATTGTTTTAACTTTATCCAACTGTTAAATTTTTCATATGAATTGTAGCTTTTGCATGGCAAACATATTCTTTTTAACCAATATATCCACTTAGTTTCCATTAAGGAACCGACCAAATTCTGTGACCTCAAACATTAACCGATCTACCTACTTAGTTACTATGGATGACTTTCTCAACCTCAATTATTTGCCAACTTTATACCTCGATCATTTACTGCCGACAAGTAAAGCAAGGTTTGTTCATCTTCGATGGAATCTTCTAGGCCATTTCCTTTACCCACATGAACATGGGGCGATATCTCTGCCATTGTGAGTGCAATAACAGTCTATGATGGTTGTCCCACCATAGGTGTGGTAACTACCCATGTTCTAAGTACATTAATACCATAAATAAATCCAAAAAATCCGACGTAATAGCCCATGAATATAAAGGGGAGGAAAGGACTCACAGGTAAGTCCCTTTGGGTAGAAAACCTCTCCCTTAGTCTTTCTCTTTCTACTATTCCCCAAGTTTCGGTTAAATTAAGCATCAAGGGGTTTTCCACCAGACAATCTCTAGCAAGTGGACTTATGGTTGCAAGTTTTGATGATCTGGCTCACCATATCTTCTGGCCAACCTCCAGCTCAGTTGTCTCCCAATTAGTGCCTCTCGAAGCTCAACAGCAGTAGATTGGCACTAAAGGAAGGCTCCTACTATCCTAGTTTGAAAACAAGAGGAAAAACTATGATAAGAATCTGAGCATAGAATGCATCCACCAACTTGAACTAATGATCTCATCAAAATGACTACCTAGATTGGTGCCCTGAGCCTAGCCCATCTCAACTAGTTGTTGTAGTAGACCAATAGCAATTTACCACCATGGTACAGTAGGTTCAAGCTCTAATTGTCACCATTTAAAATCTCCAACAAATAGTGGAAAACCAGCAACAACAGCAAGAGGCACTAGGCCTCCAATCGTGCAGTCTCACCATAGTTGACGGTCCCACTCTCGGATCCCTAGGCTAGTACGCCCTTCTGGGGGTAGATTCAACATTCAGAACCCCTACTACACAATTCCCCTTCTCACCATCAGAGCCCAAGATGAGAGAATCGATGTTGCCACTCCCTAGAATCTTCAGAGAAAGATTCTACCCTGGGTGACCCCCAATAGTCTGGGGCTCCTCAAAGAGAAGCCAAACACGATCAAAGTTGTAGGAGATCGATCATCGGCTTGCAGCACTACAAGAGGGGAGCTGAAGGCAAGAAGGTGGTCTCCACATCCATTCACACCCTCTATTCTTTCAAAAAATTATTAAGGAAACAATTCTAGCTTAGTTCAAAATGCCACAATTGAGCCATATGATAGCTTCTCAGATCTGCTCGACCACTTTGAGAGCTATAAAGCTCTCATGATGATTCAAGGTGCTTTAGATGCCCTCTTATTCCTTGCCTTCTCCACCATGCTGAGGAAGTTTGCTCAAATGTTGTACTTTGATCTTCAATCAAATACAATTTAGTCCTTCTAGTAGTCGGAAAGGTTGTCATGGTGCACTTTTGCAATAGAAAACAACTGCTAGACTCTGATAGCCTCTTTTTAATCCAACAAAGAGAAGGGGAATCCTTGAGAGATTATATAGCTCAGTTTAATGCCCCCATGTTGGAAGTCCATGACCTAAATGAAAATGTCGCTATGTTAGCAGTGAAGCGGGGGCTTCAGAATTCTAGGCTCACTTTTTCTCTAGACAAGAAATTCCCAAGGGACGATGCCGATCTGCTTACGTGGGTGTAAAAATATGTGTGAGCTAAAGAAGCTACTATTGATTGGAAGAAAGCTGAGGGTGAGAAAGCCAACAAAAAGAAACAAGCTTGGGAGGAGCTAAGCAGGGCTCAAGGTGATCGAAAAGCCCCTCATTGACCTTGAAGTCCAAGATCGAAGAGCCTGCCTCATCAGTTTACTAACTATACCCCTTTATCTACTCAAGCTCAGATCATCATAGAGATAGAAGGCCAAGGGTATCTCCAAAGGCTTCAACCAATAAAAGTCCCCACAGTCAAACAAAATAAAAGAAAGTACTATAAATTTCATTGGGATCATAGCCATGATATTGAGGAATGCCTTCAATTGAAGGATGAAATGGAAGCCCTTATTGGATGAGGATACGTGAGAAACATGTTCGAGACTAGGAGATTCGAGTTGCCAAGGAGCCAACTCAACACTAGATTGAGAAGAATAGTAACTGATATATGGCTGGTGTTATTAATATGATTTCTTGAGTGGCGACCGAGGATTGGGGGGAGGCAACTGAGCTAAAGAACAATCACCAAAGACAAGGTGAGCTAAGGATGTCATTACCTTTTTGAATGATGATTTGGAAGCAGCTCAAACTCTTCATGATGATGCTATCGTTGTCTTTATGATAACAATAAATTATAATGTAAAAAAAATAGTTGATAATGAAACTCGATAAATATATTATTTTATGATGCTTTTCTTCGATGAAGTTGCCTAAGAATCAAAAAAGAAAAGTTAATACTTTTTTTATCAAGTTTTATAGTGATAAATAAAGAAGAAGGGAGAAATCACACTCCTGGTGATGGCTGGATAAAAATCCTAACAAGTGATCTAACTTACCTTGTTGTCTAAGTGCCTTCAGCTTACAATGCCATTTTGGGTCAACCTAGACTAAATGTTGTCTGAGCAATAGTTTCAACCTACTATCTCCTTATGCAATTCCCAATAAGGCACTGAGTTAGTGAAGTTTAAGGAGTTCAACAACTAGCTTAGCAATATTTTATGGTCACGATTAAAGGAAAGAAGCTCTTGGAGTCTCTTCCCATTGAAGGGCTTGATCTCTGAGATGAAAAGGAGCAAGGCAAGCTAGTAAAGTAGTTGATCTACATCCCACTCAAGGAGGATGACCCAAATAGGACCATTCAGGTCACTTCATTGCTGACGATCGACTATCATGATTGGTTGGTGGAGTTTCTTCGAGCCAACTCAAATATCTTTGCATGGATGGCCTCGAACATGTCAGGTATACCTTCTGACATTATTGTCTATAGGTCAAATGTTAATCCAGAACACCGACCTGTGTGGCAAAAGAAACATAATTTTAACTAAGAGAGGTAGTTGGCAATTGACAAGGATTCAGAGTGGTTGACTAATGTGGTCATGGTCAGAAAAGCTAATGATAAATAATGAATCTACATCGATTACAATGACCTCAATAAAGCTTGCTTAAAGGATAGGTATTCCCATACCAAGGATCAACCAACTTATAGACGCCACCTTGAGTCACAAGTTGCTGAGCTTTATGAATGTACTCTTGGGTTATAATCAAATTCAGGTGGCATCCGAGGATAAAGAGAAGATAGCTTTCATCATCGAAAAAGGTCTGTGTTGCTATAAAGTTATATTTTGGATTAAAGAATGTAGGTGCGACTAATCAATGTCATGTCAACAAAGTATTCAAAGACCAAATCAGTTGCAACATGAAAGTGCATGTCGACAACATGCTAGTAAAGATCATGGAGGTTGACCACCATATTGCTGACCTTGAAGAGGCATACGGCACGCCAAGGCAATGTCAAATGAAACTTAATCCAAGCAAGTGTGCCTAGGGCATCACCTTGAAAAAATTTTTGGGATTTATTATGATGAATAGGGGAATCGAGGTAAACCCAGACAAGATCTGAGCAATTCTAGACATGTGGCATCTGAGCTCGAGAAAGGAGTTGCAATGCCTTTCCAGTCAAGTGGCAACCCTTAGTTGATTTGTCTTTAGATTAGCTAAGTTGCCATCCCTTCCTCAAAGTCTAGTGGTAACTGAATGATTTCCAATGGATGGAAGAATGTCGAGTAGCATTTGAAGAACTCAAAAAGTACCTCAGGGCACCTCCTATTTTGTCAAAATCAAACATAAGTGAGTTTTTATATATGTGTTTAGCTGTCTCACTTGATGTTGTCAATTCGATACTCATCCGACAAGAAGATAAGATCCAAAGGTCTATCTACTATGCAAGAAAATTCTATGTAGTGCTAAGATAAAATATTTTAGGGTGGAGAAAATAGTCTTTGCCCTCATCACATCAAGCGACTGTTTAGACCATATTTTTGAGCCCATACTATAATCATCTAGATCAACCAGCCATTTGGAGACACTTCTGTAAAGGCCAAATGCTTTGGGAAGAATGGTGAAATGAGAAATCAAGCTCAACAAGCTTGACATCAACTATTATCCTCAACCCTTGATGAAAGATGAAATCATGATGGATTTTCTTATCGAGTGTACCATTCTCGAGAAAAAATCCACCCCAAAACAACCCGAGGAGGAGAATGCTAAGCTCAATTGGATATTGTATGTAGATGGAGCTTCTATTAGATGTATATCCTGAAAGTCAATATGACAGACATATTATAATAATTCTAAGATATATTTTTATACTTAAATAATTGGTTTATCAATAAAGAGGATAAATTTTATGCATTCTTGTGTTATGTATCTGAGAATCATCCAAGGAATTAATAACTTAAAGATATATATTCTAAAAATTTGAAATTTGAGACATGTACAATTAATTTTAAATTGCTTTCGATCGTTGAATTATCATGGAGACGATGATTGATCCGGTTAGATCGACGCACAGATCACTTTGTTGCCCAGCTATGCAACCCAAAAGGAGGGGGTGAATTAGGTTTTTAAAATTTTAAAGTTAATTTAAAACTACAAGGATTAAATAACAATGAGTAGGATATATGTAGAGAGTAATTTAAGCAAGGTGTAAAAATTAGATGTAAGAATATAAGAAAATAAGAAAATTTAGAAAGAGGGCAAGTAAGCACTACACAAACAAACAAGATTTATAGTGGTTCGGTGCCAATCTTGCACCTACATCCACTCCCAAGCTCCTACTTGAGAATTCAAATCTACTAAACCATATTCAACAAGAATACAACGTCGGTACCTCTGACTCTAGCTATCTCAAGTTAAAATATTTATTTTTGGGTATAAATTAATGCAATACAATCCGATTCAAGATTCGGACTAATCTTTCCAAGTTTTAGAACTCTTTCAAAACTAAAGATCAAGATAAAACAGAGTATGTGAGTTAATCACACAAAAATACAAATTTAGCTCTTTTAATGAGCAAATAAAACTTTAAATATACTTTACACAATAAGAAGAAGCTTTTCTGATTTTTCTCAAGATGGTTGAAGACTTGAATGAGCTCTAGAGGGATTGGTAAACTTGAATTGAATACTTCTTTTTCTTGAAGAGATCTTTTTGCTTAGGGCTGAAATGAATGCTTTAGTCTCTTTAATATTTTTTTTTTTCCTCCTTTAAGTGCCTTTATAGCTTCAATAAATAGTAGAGAAAAATTTAGACTGAAATAGAACAGTTGGAGATCATTAAAAGAGTATTAAATATTGTCAAAAAGAATTGAAAACCAACCGTTATGGAAGTTTCCATCACAGGGGGTCGGCTCATGGGGTCGACCTCTGCACAGGGGTCGACTCATGGGTCAACCTTTATGGCATAGAATAGAAAATCACTGTTCTGTATCTTTGGCCTATACAGCAATAGAGGTCAACTCATAGGGTCGAACCTTTTGGGTGTGCCAGCCAAAAATAGCATGCCGTTCAGCCCTTTTGACAGGAGTCGATTCATAGGATCGATCTAATTCTTTAAACTCAAATTTCTCTTAACATATCCATCCAAAAAGTATGAAATTATCTCCAATAGATCACAAATCTTCTGTTCTTACTCTTGAGACTTTCGAATCAGAACTTGATAAAATTATAATTTTGCTCCTGAAATACAATAAATCTTTTTTCAAGTCAAAATCATTAGTAACCCCCTCAAATGTATTGCAATCATCAAAATCAATTCATGGAGTAACAATCTTTCCCTTTTTGATGATGACAAAATACTTGAGCAAAAGCAAAATATAACATATATAAAGCATTAATCAAGAATTTTAAATTTATGAAGATGCATCATTTAAACATTATAGCAATTATTTGAATAAAATGTATCATGAGTAGTTTGAAGATTAGTGTTAAGATAGCTTATAAGATTATTTTTTTGATAAATTTATTTTGATAATTTTGCTTATTGCTCAATTTTAGATAAGTTTGCTTATTGCTTGATTTTAGACAATTTTGCTTATTGCTCGATTTTGTTAGACAATTTTGCTTATTGCTCGATTTTAGACAATTTTGCTTATTGCTCGATTTTGTTCATCTACTCTCCCTTTTTGACAATATCAATTATGATTATTACTCCCACTTTTTAAGAAAAAAAATTGAAAGAGACCCCCCTCACTATAGCAATCATAAAGGATATTTTAATTTGCTCATATAGAAGATATTGCCATTCATAATATTTCATAACACATATATGAGATATTTTTCATATCATATTAAGATATTTCAATTAATGCCATTCATAAAAATTAATCCAAAGATATTCATAGGAGTTAAAAGCATATATATGTATATATCCAAAATATGACATAAGTGTCATAATATATATGAGTCAAGTCAAAGTACATAGGCCATACAAAAATCATAGATAAAAATACAACTATCCATGAGTCAATCAGCCAACAATTACAAAGGTCATAAGCTAGAACCTAGACATAAAAGACTAACTATGTTAGATCTAATAGATATCATGGCTAGAGGGATTAGAATATGAGGAGTCAGAGATATGATGAGGAGTCTCAAGATCAAGGCCACGGGTATGTCCTCGACCACATCTGCCACGGCCACGGGTAGAAATACAGCACGAGCAGAAGGGCGAGAAGATTCTGGAGCCTGGGAAGCTATGGACTATGCTAGGAGAGAAAGTCTGATGGTGCCCAATTATTCCAAAGCTCTCATCATAGACTGCATCAAGGTACCAATTTGAGTAGAGACAGTCTCACTGGAGTCACTGAACTGTCTCCTCAAGAAGTCAAATCTACCCTTCAAAACTCCTCGAAGTCTAGCCGCCTCTGCAGATAGGTTGGAGACCTCTGTGATGTCCTCATGTGGCTGGAGATGGGCTAAAGCTAATACCTACCTCTGCAAATCTAAAACTCTGCCGTCAGTCTCAGAACACATTCCTCAAGCTCCTCAAGTTGTACAGACTGAACTGTAAGCATCTGAAAGACAGTAGAGATATGAGGAATCAAAGTCTAGTCTGAGTCAATCTGAGATATCGACCTCTGAGCAAAGACTGAGGTGGCAAACTACTGAGATAAACTGAAAGCAACACACTGGGACATCAACTCAATCTGATCATCTGCAAGTCTGAACTCTGAAGGATGTACCCTGCTCCCTGACTGTGGAACTGAAGCATGCCTCCTCACTGACTCTGAGGGACCAGCCTTGTGATCAGATACGAACTGAATATTAAGAGATGCTCTGTGATCATGAGGAGGTGAAGACGATCCCTCCTCCTCTGCTCTCTCCTCAACACCCTTCGACCACCGCCATCAGTCTTTGAGAAACCCATGCGGTGCAGTGGTGGCAGTTGATGGTGTCAGAGTGTGATAATTTGGTGACTACCTCTCCCTCAAAACAGACTTCGAACCTCCTAAAGATCAGGATAAGTTCCATACCATAAGGCAAGTGAGCCTTAGACCTGTTCAGGGTCTCCCTCATGGCCTCAAACATTAAAGCAAGAAGGTTCAAGGGGGTCTGGGTGATCACATGATACATGATGCAAATATCTCTACCAGATAAGAGGTCATGCCTGTCACTTCTAAGGACAAAAAGTTTGGTAACTATATGATGCAAAAGCCTCATTTCAACTAAAAAAAAATTTGCTTCTAATTTATTCAAGTTTCTAGTAAATGCTCTTCCTAAAATAGCACTTAATCTTTCTTCTTTGATTGGGAGTTCCATATGAGTATAGCCTTCACAAGGCAAGTGTAAGATTTGTCTCAAGTGTAATGGATTAAGAACTATGTTAACCCTTTTCACCAAGAATTTTACTATTCCATTGTAATAACTCAAATTTAAGTAATATTCTCTGATCAAATCAATATAAGTATTTTTTTTAATAAACAGTAAAACTTTCATCCTTGATTTTTAATCTTTGATCTAATAGAGAACCCTTCCTTTTCAAAAAATTTGAAATCTATATTCTTCTTAGATTTCACTTTTTGATTAGAGAGAGGTACCTTGCTTGGACTGAGTGGAGACTATGAAGAAGCTGGAGCAAGACCTGAAACTGGAGTTGGAGCAGAAGAGGGCTCGACAGCCATTCTTTTTCTGCGCACATCTTCCTCTAACCCTCAAACAGATTTTTTCTCTACGGTAGCTTTGATTTGGGAGCCATTTTGGATAGAAGAGACTTGCAAATAGCTTAGGAGAGTTGATGAGTGGTAGAATGGAAGGAATTTTTAGAGAAAAGCAAGAATTTTGGAGAGACAGATCGTTGGTTTGGAGAAAAAGGTTTGAAGCTAGGGTAAGCTCGAACTACCCAAATGAAGAAGAAAGAGAAGAAAGATTTAAATCCTAAAGGGGTGATTTTAAAGGAAAAAATCTGGTGAGAAGAGGGATTTTGAGATGAGAGTGGAGAGGGAGGTGATCTTGTTTGGTGAAACGAAAAAAATGAATGGCAAAGGGGTCGGCTCTTTGCAATCGATGAAATCCTAATAAAATAGAGCTCGATTGGTTTTTTTTTTTTTAATTACAAGTTTACCCTAGGGTCGATCCTAGGGGTCGACTCATGGTAAGAAAAATAAAAAAATGATGGATAAATTTCAAAAAAGCTTGAAACTTGAAAGAAGAGTGTCTATTTGAGAGATTGATTATTTGAAGGATAGTTTTGAGCTTTTAAGAAAGGAGAGATGTGAAATTAGCTCAAAAATTAAATTGGTTCAATAAAGTTTTGGCAAATTGAACTTGAAATTAGAAGGATACTCAAGCTGAAGGATCAAGGATTCCTAATTCTCTCCTAATTTCACAAAATCTATCTTCACTTAAGGCCTTGGTAAAGATATCAGCTAATTATTTTTTCGTACAAATATAATCAATAATTATATCTTCATTTTGGACATGTTCTCTCATGAAATAATGTCTAATTTCAATATATTTTGATCTAGAATGCTGAATTAGATTGTTAGTTATATTAATAGCACTAGTGTTATCATATCTTATAGGAGTTTCATTGAGTTTGATGCCAAAGTCCTCAAGTTATTGCTTAATCCACAGGATTTGAGCATAACAACTTTTGACTGTAATATATTCGACCTCGATCGTAGACAGTGCTACCAAATTTTGCTTCTTGCTAAATCAAGAGATTAAGTTAACTCCAAAAAATTGGCAAGTTCCACTAGTACTTTTTCTATCTAATTTGCATCCAGTAAAATCGGCATCTGAATATTCTATTAAGTCAATTGATGAGTCCTTAGAATATCATAATCCTAGAGTTTGTGTACCTTTTAAATATTTAAAAAAAATTTTAACTGCATTTAAGTGTGATTCTTTTGGATTTGATTGAAAGCATGCACATAAACAAACACTAAACATAATATCTGATCTACTAGCAGTTAAATACAATAAAGAACCAATCATTTCTCTATAAAGTTTTGAGTCTATATTTTTACCTCCTTCATCATTGTTAAGCTTACATGATGGGCTCATGGGTGTATCAAGTACTTTGGAGCTCTCCATTCCAAATCTTTTGAGTAGTTCTCTTGTGTACTTGCTTTGGATGATGGAGATCCCTTCTTTTGTTTGTTTGATTTGGAGTCCGAGAAAGAATGTAAATTCTTCCATTATGTTCATCTCGAACTTTCCCTGCATGAGCTTAACAAAATCTTGACAAAGAGTTTCATTAGTAGACCCAAAAATAATGTCATCAACGTATATTTGTATAACTAAGATATCATCATGATTTCTTTTAATGAAAAGAGTTGTATCTACATTTTCTCTTGAAAAATTATTGTTAAGCAAGAATTTACTTAATCTTTCATACCAAGTCCTAGGTGCTTGCTTTAGACCATATAGAGCTTTGTTTAATTTAAAAACATGATTAGAAAAAGCATGATTTTCAAAATCGGGGGGTTGTTCTACAAAAACTTCTTCAGCAATATAACCATTTAGAAAAGTACTTTTGACATCCATTTGGAATAATTTAAAATTTATAAAGCATGCATATGCAAGTAAAAGTCTAATTGCTTCTAATCTCGTAACAGGTGCAAAGGTCTCATCAAAATCAATTTTTTCTTCTTGATTAAAATCCTTTGCAACCAATCTTATTTTATTCCTAATTACATTTCCATGTTCATCTAATTTATTCTTATATACCCATTTTGTTTCAATTACTGGATAATTTTTAGGTCTTGATACTAAAGTCCATATATTATTTCTTTCAAATTGGTTAAGTTCTTCTTGCATAGCATTTATCCAATTATAATCTTTTTCAGCTTCATCTATGATTTTAGGTTCAAAATGAGAAATAAATGCAAAATGATTGTATACATCTCTAAGTGAAGAATGAGTTCTTACTCCATGTGTAGGATCACCAATGATTAGTTTTTTAGGATGATTATGATCATACCTCCATTCTTTGGGTAGATCATTTGTATCTTGAAGTTATTCTTGTTGTTCTTCACCTTCATCATCTTGTTTGTTTTCATATTCTTCTTCATTTTGAATTGTTGAGTCTTTTGGGGTAAGCTCCTCCATCCTTTTTATAAAAGGATCTGCATCATCAATACCTTCATTCTTCCTTAAGGGAAGATCATTAGTCTCATCAAAAATAACGTGTATTAACTCCTCTACTACTAAAGTTCTTTTATTGAAAACTCTAAAAGCTTTGCTAGAAGAGGAATAACCAAGAAAAATAGCTTCATCGAATTTTGCATCAAATTTTTCTAATCTTTCTTTACTATTGTTCAAAACAAAACATCGACAACCAAAAATATGTAAATATGCAATATTTGGTTTTCTTCCTTTCCAAAGCTCATAAGGTGTTTTCCTTAGAATTGGTCTAATTAAAGCACGATTTAATATGCAACATGCCGTGTTAATTACTTCCACCCAAAAGTATCTTGAGAGATTGCTTTCACATAGTATGGTACGGGCTATTTCTTCAAGGATTCTATTTTTTCTTTCTACTACCCCATTTTGTTAGGATGTCCTAGGTACTGAAAAGTTATGGTCAATACCTTTTTCATCACAAAACTTTTCAAAATCTTGATTTTTAAATTTATTTTCATGATCACTTCGAATATGTTGAATTGAAAAAAAATTTTCATTAGTAACTTTTCGATAAAATTTTGAGAATACATGAAAAATTTCATCCTTATGTGCCAAAAAAAAATTCATATAAAATGAAAAAAATCATCAATAATTACAAAGCCATATCATTTTCCACCCAAACTAATAGTTCTAGTGGGTCCAAATAAATCCATGTGCAATAATTCTAATAGCCTAGAAGTTGAGACAATGTTTTTAGATTTGAATGATAGTTTTGTTTATTTACCTAGTTGACATGCATCACAAATTCTATTCTTTTCAAAATTTAATTTAGATAAATCGATAATCAATTCCTTTTTAATAAGTTTTAAAAGTGAATGCATACTAATATGTGCAAGCCTACGGTGCCAAAGCCAACTAGTCTCATTAATTTTGGCATTCAAGGCTACTAGGCATTGCAAGTTTATCTTGAAAAGATTATTCAAATCTATCATATAAACATTACCATGTCTATGCCCAACAAATTTAATGGCTTCTTCATTGGGACTAGTTACTATGCATAATGAAGATTCAAAAATAATTTTGTATCCTTTATCACAGAATTGACTAATGCTCAATAGATTATGTTTCAAACTATCTACTAATAAAATATTTTTAATATACTTGGAGGGAGTGATACCAATGTTACCTATACCGATAATCTTTCCTTTGCTATTGTCTCCAAAGGTGACCATTCCTCCATCTTTTGCATCAAGTGTGATGAATTGGGATTCATCATCGGTCACGTGTCTTAAGCACCCACTATCAAGATATCATTTTTAATTTGTTCCTTGGGATGCAAGACACACCTGCATGCAAAAATCAAGTTTTCACTTTAGGTACCCAAGCTTTCTTGGATCCTTTTTGGTTAGTCACAGAGATTCCTTTTGGTACCTATATTTTTTTTACATTAAAATTTTTAGATTTGTTAGAGAAATAAGTATAGGATTTGGATCTTACTTTACCACATTTAAAGCAAGTAATATTTGAAAACTTGTTGCTTGATGAGTTCGCATAGATGTTTTTCAAAAATTTTTATTTTTTTAAAGGGTTGTAGCCAAGACTAGCTTTATCATAAATGACCTTTTGATTATCAAGTATCATTTAAAGTTTAGTTAAACTAAGAGTGAACTTTTCTATCGTAGGTTTTAACTTAGCAATTTTATTTTTCAGGTTTAGATTTTCTTGTGTCAAGATCAATTTTTTATTTGAAATAATTTTATTTTTTTTAGTAAAGATTGATT
Organism: Elaeis guineensis; assembly: GCF_000442705.2. NCBI lineage: Eukaryota > Viridiplantae > Streptophyta > Magnoliopsida > Arecales > Arecaceae > Elaeis > Elaeis guineensis. The sequence goes on along the minus strand of NC_026000.2, from coordinate 116,939,565 downwards.
CTTTGATTTTAATTCTTTATTCTTTACCCCTAACTTCTTTAGATCATCAACTAGATCATAAAATACCTCTTGAAGTTCTCTGAAAGTAAAGTCATCAGGAGTTTCAACGTTTACCTCATTTTCATGTGCTATAAGGCATAAGTTGGCTTGCTCATGTAAATCTTCTTCTTCAGAGCTTGACTTATCACTATCACTCCATGTAGCCATCATAATATTTTTTTTGTACTTTTTGGGGCCCTTCTTAAGTTCTGAACATTCGGACCTGAAGTGCTCCAATTTTTTACATTCATAACAAATAAAGGGTTGCTCCTTATCCTTCTCCTTGCTATGCTCACCTTTGGTAGGTGGCCTCTTCCTTATCCCTTATTTTCTTTTCTTCAAAAATTTTTTAAACTTTCTAGTGATGAGGGCCATTTCTTCATCTTACTCTTCATTTTCTATTTCTTCGGATTTCTCATTGAGTTGAGTAGTGGATTTAAGGGTGATTGTCCTCTTCTTCTTGACATCTTCTTCTTGATGTTATTTCTGTTAGATGTGTGCCCTAGATGCCAGATCGACTGACACGTTCCTGTACAGATCTAAAGGCAAATTTATAATTTTGACTATAAATGAATAAAAGAGTTATTCTTCTATCACATTGTGTACATTGTATCTGTGATACATCCTTTGAGTTAGTAAGAATGTAAATTTTTATTTTCAAGAGTTAAAAATTTAAGTTATGAATTTACATAACTAACTCATAAACAGCTCCTGACCATAGGATCATCATGAGGATGGTGATCGATCCGAAAGGTTGGTATACGATCGCTTCCTTAGGATAGATGTGTCTTGAGTCTACGGTGTAGAGATACCAGAGCGAGAGTACGGATATTCATTGAGAACGAGAGTACTAAGCATGACCACTTCGAGCAGTCATAAGGAAGTCTACCTTCTCATCAATGACTAGCTCGATGCTGTAATTGTGTGTCTAGTTCTTTCACCTGAGGTGCATCGACAGTTCATCTTGAGTGTGTTATAGTTTGACTACACCATAACTCAGTCTCCTAACCATTCGAAACTCTGAGGTGTATATTGACTGTAGCATATTTATTGTAGGAACTAGGTCGCACCAAGATGGGATCTATCAACCTCGGTAAATGAGAGGAGTAGTCCTATGATAATTGAAAGATCGAGTCCTTAAGCCCATGGCCATGGCAGAGTGAAATAATGAAAAAGAGTTTTTCATTAAGATTTCACATCAGACTCGGATCGATCGATTAACTCATATGACTGATGTTGGGTTTGACGAGTTCACCTTAACCCTAATTCAATCAGGACTCATGATAGAGGAACTCAATCACACAGGTAGCTGCATCGAGAGATTCATCTTCAGTTCTGATAGATTGCCACTACATACTGCTAGGTGTCATTGATAAATTTTGAGAGCAATTAGAATGATATTGATGATTGATCATTCTAATTGTCTGAATCAGAAGAGTTCTGGTCCATCGAAAGGAGTTTCGATGATGTCGATGATGAGATCATGACATATCTCATTACCATACAGAATTGAACCTAACTGGATCATACAAACAAGGATTAAGATCTGGATGTCATCAATTGGGCTAACCCAATTGATTTGGGTAAGATCCAATTAGGTTCAAGAAAATTATGCTAGTACACGATTGAGCCTAACTTTCTCCTCGTGTAATCTTTTCTGTCTCTACTGAGTCAAATGTGATTTAACTCATTCAGAGAATCTTAAGAAGGTTTTTCTCAGTCTAAATGAAGCTTGTCCAGCTCAGAAAAGGCTTGTCTTAATTCATGAGATGAATTTAAGACAACACCTGTTAATTCTTAGCACCTGTCAATTTCATTTTAGGACATCTGTCAAAAGTTGACATATGGGTCTTAAACTGAAGAGGGCTCATTGGAGGATTTTTGTGGCGTGTCCACAAGCCAAGCTATATCAAATTGGGTTCCATAATCAGATTATGGTGTGAGCCCAATTGAATTAAAGTGGGCGCCCCAAGTGGATAAGGATTGGAGAGTCTTGATCAATTTAAACTCTTGGGCACCACCTCTATTTGTGCTTATCCAATGTTGGTGCCATCTTTTAGAGATAAGGTGGGGTTCTTATCTGATATGATCAGATTACATCACTCTACCAATCAAAATTTTTCAAAAATTTATTAGAATTTTTTGATTGGTTGAATGATGTGGCACTGCGCAGCATACAGGGTCTATATAAACCCTACTGCGCCTAGGGTTTCGAGGCAGAAGTTATTTTATGCACAAAACCCAATAGCTGCCACCCCTCCCCTCTTCTCCATATCCTCCCTACTCTCCTTCCTCCCCTCTTCACATCCAAAGAGTTGGACGTCCATCTGGCAAAGATCCAAGGCATGGTGATGCCTGGAACAGAAGGTTGCTGCTCCAACTTTAGGAAGACTTTTGAAGATCTTTCTAATCAGATTTAGATTTAATTTTTAGAGAATAAATTTATGAGAAAAAGATATTCTAGATCCTACCTGAGTGGATACCGATAGAGGCTAGGCACTTACATGGCTACATCAGAACCTTGGGCTGTGTAGAGATCATCTACAGGGTAATCAGATTACCATTGAGGTATTACTTATTTTTTTCATCCCTTTTAGATTTATTTTAGATTTAATATCAGATATGAAGATTAGATCTAAAATATATGTAGAATATTTTTTTTTTTTAAATTATTCCATCTCAGATTTGATGAAATCTAGAATATCCTATAGAGGAAAAGCGGTTTTCCTCCTTCAACTGGTATCAGAGACAGGTTGTTGGCTCTATTTCAGATCTAATTTAGATCTAATTTTAATTTTTATTTATCTAATATTAAAGATTTTAGATATCATATCAGATGTGATAGGATCTAAAATTAAAATATTTAAAATTAAATCTAAGAAGATCTAACATGCATAAGATGCATGACTAGACTAGGATTAGTTGAATCCATGAATAGTCTTAAGTCTTATATTTTAATGAGATTAAAATATGAATTAAATATAATTTATTTTCTATTTTTTTAATGTTATAAGTGTTATAATCAGATCAAAAAATAAAAAATAAAATTTTAGTTTTTTCATAAAATTGATCTGCTGCATGTTTAGACTAGTTGTAGAATTGTTCTAGTAACTTGTCTAAAATAATTTTTATTTTGAATAGTTTAATTTAAATTCTATTTTTTAAAGATTACATGTGATGTATCAGATCTAAAAATATATTAATTAGATCAATTCTTGATACATGAGATGTATGCAAAGCATGTATTAGTTAGATCTTAAATTGTATATGAGATATGTAAATTTAAATCTAACTAGTTTTGTAGTTAAATTTATATTTCTGATTAAGGTGTTCTTTATGGCTGTCCGATCATAAGAACAAAGTAAAGTTTTAAGATCCTCTCTTCCCATTCAATGGGATGTTCATATGACGTGTAGGGGTGCCGCGCATTCATCCTTAATCAGAAATCAAAACTTACTTTTTTGCAAAATCTTAAATCCTGAAACCCTAGGATTTATTTTACGTACTTTATTTATGAACCCAAATTTAATTAATGAATTAAGCTTATGAAATTAAGTTAGATCTAAAATTGAGAATTTTAGATCTAAGGCATTTTCATAAAATTGGGTTCGGGCTTGGGTAGCTCAATTAGGTCTAGCGGTTGATCAAACTGAATCAAAAACTAATTAGGAGGGATCATGAAAGCTAATAATTGACCAGCCTAATAGGATTAAGTCTGGATCAAGGTTGAATCACATTTAGATGTGACTCAATCAAGTTAAAACCTAATTTGGCTTAGTGGTTAGAGCCTGGATTGTAGGCTAACCCAATTAGTTCTGGTTCGATAATTTGGTATCTAAGGTAAGTTAGGCAGATGCGACCGACTGATTTTTAATTGAGAGCTACTCGACTCGAATGCATTCTTATCGAGTTAATGGCATATCCCTCCCACCGGTCTCACTTGGCCATATGTGTCGACTCAGTTCTGATTAGAGGTGGCTAACAATTCGAGCTGACCCATGCCACTAGGTTAGTCATAATTGTTATGACTATGTTAAGTCAAGTTTAATGAGACCTAAATCAAATCTTCCTAAGAAAATATTAAGTCTAGGTCTTCCACCATTGTGGATGTATGGGCCCTTCCTGGGGTTGATTGTTCTCGACTGGTTACAGTGGCTCAGTTACACCGGAAAGATGCAACCATGTCCATTAGGCATTGGATGCTATGAATTAGAGGATGGGTTGGGCTCAATATTCCAGATACGGTGAGGGACCCAATCAGGAATCTAGTTCGTGCAAATGGTGGGTCTGACTTAACTAAGGATTGGAGCAATATCCCGGACATGGTGAGCTTCATGAATTAGAGACCAAGTTTTGGGTGCACCATGATTAGAAAATTATTGGACAAGAGTTGTCCACTCATCGGTTGACCCATCACCAATAACTGTTAGGTGAGGTGGTGAGCCAGTTGGTGAGACCACACCACCCACTAAAAATCACTGATCACGGAGATTTTCACATCTCTACCAAGAGAGTGTAGGGATATGAGAAAATAGTGGGAGCCTAATTTATTTTAAAAATGAAACTCCTAAACAAATTGGTTAAGTCTGATTACAAAATCTAACTAAAAACTTTCGACTCTCTATAGGAAACATGTCTACCTCCAAACCCCTGACCAAAATACTAGACATCCACAAATTGACTAGACCCAATTTCAAAGACTGGTTGAGGAACTACAGAATTATTTTGGATTTTGAAAAATTAACTCATGTCTTGGACCAGGACCCACCTGCCATGCTAGCACGTCCGACTGCTGAACAGAGAGCGTCTCTGAAAAAGTGGACGGATGATGATAACAAAGCAAGGTACTACATGTTGGGTGCAATGTCTAATGACTTGTAGTGCCAACATGAGAACATTTTGACTACCCACCAAATGTTGGCTCACCTGCAAGAGTTGTTTGGTGAACAGAGTCGCACGGCCAAGTATTAAGTCTGTCAAAGACTTTTTAAGGCCAAGATGCGTGATGGACAGTCAGTCCAAGATCATTGTTTGACAATTATCAATGATCTTGAGGAGCTTGAGAAGCTCGATATCATATTAAACAAGGATTTTCAGATTGATGTGATCCTTCAGTCCTTGTCCGATACATATGGTCAGTTCATCATGAACTTTTATATGCATAAGATGCAGTGTACCTTGGTCGAGTTAATGAACATGCTGGTTACGGCTGAGCTTTCTATGAAGGATTCAAAAGGCTCAGTTCTTACTATGGAGTGGACTTCTTTCAAGAAAAAGTCTTTTGAAAAGAAAAAGAAGTCTGCGAAGAAGCAGAAGGTGGATGGCAAGAAGAAGAAGACAAAATCGAAAAAGAAGGCTGCTAATAAGGAAAAATATTTTCACTGTCAATCAGATGGCCATTAAAAGCGAAACTATCCTCAGTACCTGGCCACCCTGAAGAACAAGAAGGATGGTCCTTCTGGAGGTATGCTCATTTTAGAGTCTAATCTTACAGTTTCTTCTACATCCAGTTGGGTGCTTGACTCTGGTTCTAGTACTCATTTATGCACTTCTATGCAGGATCTTGAGGAGAGCAGGAGGCTGAGGGATGGGGAGATGATCCTACACATCGAGAATGGAGCAAGAGTTGCTGCTGTGACCGTGGGAACCTACCCTCTGCGATTACCGTTAGGATTAGATTTATTTCTTAGAGATTGTTATTATGTGCCTGCAGCAAGCAGGAATTTGATTTCTGTTTCATGTTTAGCACAAGAAGGCTATGTGATTAGCTTTCATAAGGACTATTGTAATATTTTTTATGAAAATAATAAAGTTGCAGATGATTTTCTTATTAACGATCTCTATCAGCTACATATTGATGTATCTGTATTTAATATTGAGCAAAATGTGAATGCCATAGGAATTAAAAGGCCTAGAGATAGTCTAAATGATAAGTATCTATGGCACCTAAGGCTAGGTCATATAGCGGAAGACAAGGTTAACAAATTGGAGAAATCCGAGCTATTGAGTCCGTTGACTTCCGAGTCATATCCAGTTTGTGAATCATGCCTTCAAGGCAAAATGATCAAGCTTCCTTTTGTGGGACATGGGGAAAGAGCCACAGACCTACTTGCCCTAGTACATACGGATGTGTGCGGCCTATTTGATGTGCCGGCTAGAGGCAACTACATCTACTTCATTACCTTTATCGATGATATGTCTAGATACGGGTATGTGTTTCTAATGAAACACAAGTCTGAAGTTTTTGAAAGGTTCAAAGAATTCAGACATGAGGTAGAAAAATAAACAGGAAAGCCCATTAAGATTCTTTGATCAGATCGAGGAGGTGAATACCTTAGTCGGGAGTTCCTAGACTATCTTAAGGACAATGGCATAGTCTCTTAATGGACTCCACCTGGAACGTCTCAACTCAACGAGATTTCAGAATGGAGAAACTAGACCCTATTAGATATGGTCCGTTCCATGATGAGCTTCACGGACCTCTCCAAATTTTTTTGGGGATATTATCTCATGACAGCAATTTATGTATTGAATAGGGTTCTCTCTAAAATCGTTCCTACCACACCATATGAGATATGACATGGTAAGAAGCCAAGTCTAAATCATCTCAGAATTTGGGGTTGTCCGGCTCATGTCAAGAGACAGCAGATGGACAAGTTAGAGTTCAGGTCTTTTAGAGCTCGGTTCATAGGATATCCTAAAGAGTTATTAGGATACTATTTCTATATTCTGGAAGACCACAATGTGATTATGAGTCGAAATGCTATTTTTCTTGAAAAATAGTTTACTCAAGATGGTGGCATCGAAAGAATAATTAAGCTCAAGGAGAATGTCTCCCAAGAGCAATGAGCTAAAGAACCTGAGGAACCTAATCAATCAGAACCAGTCTTAACACAACCTCTTCCACCTCGTAGATCGACTAGGATTTCCCATCCTCCTGAAAGGTACTTAGGTACCATATAAGAGGATGTAGAGAAAATGTTCCTCACGGAAAATGGGGCTCATGGTGATGACCCCAAGACCTATGATGAGGCGATATCAGATATCGACTCTGAGAAATGGTTAGAGGCAATAAGATCAGAAATTGACTCGATGCACTCAAACCAAGTCTGGACCTTGGTAGATCCACCTGAAGGTACTGTATCTATTGGGTGTAAATAGATCTTCAAGAGAAAGATAGGTGCAGATGGGAATGTAGAGACATTCAAGGCTAGGCTCGTAGCGAAAGGTTATAGTCAGCGCGAAGGCATTGATTATCAGGATACCTTCTCACCCGTAGCCATGCTAAAATCCATCCACACATTACTTGCTGTTGCAGCCTATTTCGATTATGAAATATGGCAGATGGACATGAAAATGGTATTCTTAAATGGACATCTTGAGGAAGATATCTATATGGAACAGTCGCTTGGTTTCACATCCAGTGATGATGATCACAAGATCTGCAAGCTACAAAGGTCCATTTATGGACTTAAGCAAGCATCTCAGAGTTGGAATACTCGTTTCAATGATGTGATCAAAATATTTGGTTTCATCAAGAACGAGGAAGAACCATATGTGTTCAAAAAGGTCAGTGGGAGCACAGTTGTCATCCTCATATTGTACATAGATGACATCCTCCTAATTGGAAATGATATTCTCATGTTGACCTCAGTCAAAGTATGGTTGTCTAAGGAGTTCTCTATGAAAGATCTAAGAGAGGCATCCTTTATACTGGATATTAAGGTCTATAGAGATAGACCAAATAGGATGCTGGGACTTTCACAGAAGATGTACATAGAGGAGGTGCTAAAGAAGTTTAGCATGGAAAACTCCAAAAGAGATTTATTGTCTTTTAGACATGGCATTCATCTCTCCAAGAAGAGTGCCCTAGCACACCTGAGGAGATTGAACGCATGAGCAAGATCTCTTATGCTTCGGCAATAGGGAGCCTCATGTATGCCATACTATGTACACGACCTGATATAGCCCACGTTGTGAGTGTCACAAGCAGATATCAATCGAATCTAGACGAAGAGCATTGGACTTCCGTGAAATGTATCCTTAAGTACTTGAGAAGGACTAAGGATATATTTCTAGTCTTTGGGAATGGAGAACTCCAGATTCAGGGATATACAGACTCAGACTTTATATCTGATATAGATGATCGAAAGTCGACATCTGGGAATCGCTCATTTGCAATGGTAGTGCAGTCAGCTAGAAGAGTTCCAAGCAAACAGTGATTGCTAATTCTATCATGGAGGCAGAGTATATTGCTGCATCGAAAGCTGCGAAGGAGGCATTCTGGTACAAAAAGTTTGTCGCAGAGCTTGGAGTGATGTCATCGGATGTCATACCTCTTTACTGTGACAATAATGATGCCATAGCCCTAGCTAAAGAGCCAAGGTCTCACCAGAAGTCCAAGCACATCGAGCGGTGATTCCATTTGATCTGTGATTACCTCGAAAAAGATTATGTCGAGGTCAAGAGAGTCGACTCCATAGACAATGTGGCAGACCCGCTGACTAAGCCATTGGACTAGCAAAAGATCGAAGCCCACTTTGAGAAGATGGGACTTAGATATGTAGCCAATTGGCATTAGGTCAAGTGGGAGTTTGTTAGATGTATGCCTTAGATGTCAGATCAGCTGACACATTTCTATACAGATCTAAGGACAAATTTATAATTTTGACTATAAATGAATAAAAGGATTATTCTTCTATCACATTGTGTACATTGTGTTTGTGATACATCCTTTGAGTTAGTAGGAATGTAAATTCATATTTTCAAGAGTTGAAAATTTAAGGCATGAATTTACATAACTAACTCATAAGCAGCTCCTGACCATAGGATCATCACGAGGATGGTGATCGATCTGGAAGGTTGGTGTACGATCGCTTTCTTAGGGTAGATGTATCTTGAGTCTATGGTGTAGAGACACCAGAGCAAGAGTACAGGTATTCGTTGAGAATGAGAGTACTGAGTGTGATCACTTCGAGCAGTCATAAGGAAGTCAACCTTCTCGTCAATGACTAGCTCGATGCTGCAGTTGTGTGTCTAGTTCTTTGACCTGAGGTGCATCGATAGTTCACCTTGAGTGTGTTATAGTTTGACTACACTATAACTCAATCTCCTAGCCATTTAGAATCCTGAGGTGTATGTTAGCTGTAGCATATTCATTATAGGAACTTGATCGCACCAAGATGGGATCTATCAACCTCGATAGATGAGAGGAGTAGTTCTATGATAATTAAAAGATCGAGTCCTTAAGCCCATGGCCATGACAGAGTAAAATAATGAAAAAGAGTTTTCCATTAAGGTTTCACATCAGACTCGGATCGATCGATTAACTCATATGATTGATGTTGGGTTTGACGAGTTCACCTTAACCCTAATTTAGTCGGGACTCATGATAGAGGAACTCAATCACACAGGTAGCTGCACCGAGAGGTTCATCTTCAGTTCTGATGGGTTGCCACTATATACTGCTAGGTGTCACTGATAGATTTTGAAAGCAATTAGAATGATATTGATGATTGATCATTCTAATTATCTGAATCAGAAGAGTTCTAGTCCATCGAAAAGAGTTTCGATGATGTCGATGATGAGATCATGATATGTCTCATTACCATACAGAATTGAACCTAATTGGATCACACAAATAAGGGTTAGCATCTGGATGTCATCAATTGGGCTAACCCAATTGATTTGGATAATATCCAATTATGTTCAAGGAAATCGTGCTAGCACACGATTGAGCCTAACTTTATCCTCGTGTAATATTTTCTGTCTCTACTGAGCCAAATATGATTTGACTCATCCAGAGAATCTTAGAAAAATTTTTCTCAGTCTAAATGAAGCTTGTCCAGCTTAGAAAAAGCTTATCTTAATTCATGAGATGAATTTAAGATAACACCTGCTAATTCCTAGCACCTACCAATTTCATTTTAGGACATCTGTCAAAAGTTGACATATGGGTCTTAAACTGAAGAGGGCTCATTGAAGGATTTTTGTGGAGTGTACACAAGCCAAGCCACATCAAATTGGGTGCCATAATCAGATATGGTGTGAGCCCAATTGGATTAAAGTGGGTGCCCCAAGTGGATAAGGATTGGAGAGTCTTGATCAATCTAAACTCTTGGGCGCCACCTCTATTTGTGCTTATCCAATGTTGGTGCCATCTTTTGGAGATAAGGTGGGGTTCTTATCTGATATGATCAAATGACATCACTCCACCAATCAAAATTTTTTTAGAATTTATTGAAATTTTTTGATTGGTTGAATGATGTGGCACTGCGCAGCATACAGGGTCTATATAAACCCTGCTGCGCCTAGGGTTTTGAGGCAGAAGTTATTTTATGCACAAAACCCAATAGCTATCATCCCCTCCCCTCTTCTTCACATCCTCCCTGCTCTCCTTCCTCCCCTCTTTATGTCCAAAGAGTTGCACGTCCATCTGGCAAAGATCCAAGGCGTGGTGATGCCTGGAACAGAAGGCTGCACGACTTCTTCGACAGGCTGCTGTTCCAACTTTAGGAAGATTTTTGAAGATCTTTCTAATCAGATTTAGATCTAATTTTTGGAGCATAGATTTATGAGGAGAAGATGTTCTAGATCCTACCTGAGTAGATATCGGTAGAGACCAGGCACTTGCGTGGCTACATTAGAACCTCAGGCTGTGCAGAGATCATCTACAGGGTAATCAGATTACCCTTGAGGTATTACTTGTTTCCTCATCCCTTTTAGATTTATTTTAGATTTAATATCAGATATGAAGATTAGATCTAGAGACTTAGATCTGAAATATATATAGGATAAATTTTTTTAAAATTATTCCATCCCAAATTTGATGAAATCTGAAAGATCCTATAGAGGACAAGCAGTTTTCCTCTTTCAACTATTTCTTGCTTAGCTCGTGTGTCATTAGCAATCCTAGAAGCTCTTTCAAAGATAAAATATTTAGATCTTTAGCTTCTTGAATTGCGATCACTTTGGCCTCCCACGTTCTTGGTAAAAACCTAAGAATTTTTCTTACAAAATTGCTATTAGAGTAAGACTTACCAAAACTTTTTAGACCATTAACAATATCCGTAAAATGAGTAAATATTTCAGTTATTGATTCATCATGCTCCATTTTAAAGAGTTCATATTTATGCACAAGTATGTTAATTTTTGATTCCTTAACTTGATTAGTGCCTTCATGTGTTACTTCTAATCTATCTTATATTTTCTTAGCTGACATGCATGTTGAAATACGATTAAACTCATTAGCATCTAAAGTACAATATAAAATATTCATGGCTTTAGTATTGAGTTGAGCCATTTTTTTATCAACCTCATCCCATTCTCTTTCGGATTTGGTTGATTCTACACCATCAATTATCTTAATGGGTGTGTGTGGTCCATTAACTATGATACTCCACACATCATAATCAAATGCCTGAATAAAAATTTTCATCTAAGCTTTCCAATAGGTGTAGTTTAACCCATTGAAAAGTGAAGGTTGGTTTGTGGACTGCCCCTCGGCTAGTTGATTTATGTCACAAATTGACATAAAAGGTATCAATTAATATCTAAATTATCTAACTTTATTAAGAAATTGATATTTGTTATTATATTTTACAGAAGAAGAGGTCATCAATAGAAAGAACAAGGAAAGAGGATTCCAACGGCATAAATTTTATGCAAAACGGAGTTAAATTGACCCAGAAATTGAAGAATGAAGAAAGAAGACTCAATTGGGTCAAACCCGAGTCAAATCAGATCAAAATTGGTCAAAAATCAACTGATTTGGTGATCTTGTTAGCCGCCTGGTCCACAGCAATAGGCGCCTGGACCATGGACCCATCGGCGCACCATAAACCAGCCAATCAGCGAGTCTCGGCTCACCGCAACGCATCGCGAGCCCGATCCACACGCGCGGTCTAGGGCTCATGAGGAGAGAGAAGATGGTCCGAAGGGCAACCTGGTAACTTCACATCACTCGATGGTCCGATCTTCTCTGATCAAGATCCAATGCTCCACATTTTTGCATCATCGGACGGCCACCATCGCAATCGGTCAAGATCCAACCGTAATCAAGGCAATTGCAAGAATCAATAAACACTAGGACAACACGGGATCCTTCTGCAGTGCGATCCAACGGATGAAATCTTCCAGCACCTTGATCGGACAGTTCGCGATGCATCCGACCTGATCCCATCTCTGCAGCACGATCCAACGGCAGCGCTTCACCCAGATCATGATCCGACGGCCCAGAATCGCTTCCGGCTTGATTTATTAGATGAATTGGGTCCTTTAGATGAAGATCGGACGGCTGAAACAATTTTTAGGGTTTCTTGATGGATTTAAGTGCTTTTTGAGCAAGATTTGAGCCCCTAAACCCCCTAACAGCCCTCTAAAATCTCTTAGTCCCACATCTAAAGTTTTGAAAACCTTATAACCCCCAAATGCCTATAAAAAGCCTCCAAAGGCCCTTGTTTTTTTTTAAGGAGGGAGTCTGGCCTTCCGATCAGGCTTGTAACCCTAGATAGTGGGGTTTTTAGCTTTCTTCTCAAGCCTCGAGCTTTGAGATTTTTGTAATAAATTTTTTTTATATAAAATCTTATTTTTATGCAATTTTATCTCTTTACATTATGCAATTTACTTTTCTTGCAATTAGGATAGTTTAATTTATGCAATTTAATTTTATGCAATTAGGTTGGTTTAAATTATACAGTTTAAATTTATGCAATTAGGATAGTTTAATTTATGAAATTAGGGTAGTTTATTTTTTTGCATTTAAATTTTGCAAGTAGATTTAGATCATGTCTAGCTAAGCATCCCTTCTAGGGTTTGCGATGAAGCTAGATCATGAGTAGGGGTTTTACATAGGGTTCTTTCTTTTTCTTAGGATTTCTTTTTCTTCCTCTTTTGCCAAGAATTTTTGATGAACTACAGTTGGGTCAGAGTCCCTTCATAGTTCATGCTTGATTCAGTGCATAGGAGGAGAACACTCTAAGGGATCCTAATTACTACTCCCCTGTAAAGAATCTTGATGGGTTATCGTTGGGCCTTAGTCCCTTCATAATCTATGCTTGGGAAAGACAAGAGGAGTAGTCGTTAGGATTAATAAGAAAAATTCTAGGTAGAATTTTCTAATCTAGATCTAGTGGATTCAAAAACCCTAGATCCTTAGTCTTATTGTCTTTAGAAAACAACTTTCGATTTTCGATTTTCGTTAAAGCTTGCTTGAGCATAGATTTGAAAATTATTTTTAAACCAAGTCTTTGTGGGATCGATCCGTACTCGCTGTTCGTGCTACTCTGCACACTGTGCGCTTGCAATTTTATTTACAAATTTTAAGATTTGCACATCAAGTTTTTGGCGCCGTTGCCGGAGATTTGGTGTTTTAAATTATTTTCAAATATTTGTTCTTCATGCTTTATAACTCTCTTTCTTTTTCCTTTAGGTTTCTAGATTTAGTTGGTGATGCTGGAAAACTCAGGTACACTTCTAATTTCTCTTTTATTATTTTTAGTTAATTACTTTTCCTTTTAGACCTAATCATTTGAATTTACTTAATCATAAAAAAAAAATAATAAAACAAAACAAAAGACATTTCATAATCGTGAAGTAAAATATCAAAATAAAAAAAAAATTCTAAATTAAAATCTTTTACATTTTTGGTCATCTTGTTTATTTGCATTTGTATTTTCATAATTAATCTAAGGGCATCAACCCATTAACAAGATAAAGTGAGGATTTCATTACCCTTCTTTAGCCCAAAAACCATCTCCATCATATTGCATTACCTAGACCTTTAATCTTAAAATCAATTAGACGTCAACCTTAAGGAATTCGAGCTCAATAGGACAAGGAACCCTAAGAGTTCTACCAAGTTTGAGTTGTTTGATTAGTTGGTGTCTAGGCAAGTCCCGGAGGGTGGTTTATTAAATTGGTTCAGTTGCTGGCCTGGCCAACTTGTTTGGTGTCTAGAAAGACAACGATGAGTGAACCTCCCACCTCTTATACTTGCCTGGCTAACTAGTTGATCAATCTCCACTTGAAAGGCTTGAAGGGTCATCTTGGAACAGTTAGGAGCTGTCTAGATTTAGGTTAACCCTAGGATAGATTGAGTTTAATTTATTGTTTCACTTGTTTGAAAAATAAAAAAAAATTTATTAAAATTTAAATTAATTTGGTTACTTTTCTTTAGATTTAGGATTCCTTAGGATCTTTTCTTTAGAACTTTTTCTCTTTTCTTTCTTTTTCTTATACATAAAAATTTTATAAAAAAAATTGTATAAACATCGAGAACCGTACACCTCGTGTGTGGAGAAGAATGTCGGGTCGTCTAGTTAGAATTGAGTCAATTCCTGTTGTTCCAATGGCTGAACCAATCCAACCCATGACCCTTAAGGATTTGTGTTATCCAGTTGGCTCCATCCAACCATCTTGTATCAGGTTGCCACAATCCACAGCTAATAATTTTGAAATCAAACCTCAAATCATAAATATGCTTCCAAAATTCACAGGATTAGAGGATGCTTATATATTTATTAGAGAATTTAAGGAGGTATGTGCAACCATGAAACTGCAATTAACAGAGGATGAGGTCAAACTTAGATTAATCAACTTTGCCCTTAAGGATAATGCTAAGAAGTGGCTTTATAGTCTGCCAAACCATTCTGTCACTACCTGGGAGAGCTTTGTGAGAATATTTTTGAAAAATATTTCCCCCATCATAAAACAGCTAGGATTAGGAATGAAATAAATCGATTTTACCAACTAGCTGGTGAATCATTTTGGAAGTACTTTGATCGTTTCAAGAATCTTTTGACCCAATGCCCACACCATGGAATAGAAACTTGGAGATTATGCCAGATCATCTATGAGGGGTTAGATTCAAACTCAAGAACCATGCTAGAGTCCATGTGCCAAGGCCAATTTATGGACAAAGAAACTACTGAAGCTTGGCAATTCTTAGAAGACCTAGCCGAGAAAAATTTACAGTGGGAAATAACTAGGAAACCTGATAAGCTACACCTTCAAGAGGAGGAATGCATCAAATTCAACCAACCTAGCATCAGAGGCCAAGATTACAACCTTAAACGTAGATTGGAAGCCTTAGAATTACAGAGACCAGCCAATGTAATCAATATCTGCACCCATGTGTAAAGGGTGCAATGCACCAGACCATGTCTTAGAAGAATGTTCCTACTCGAATGAGTGTGCACAGGTGAATGCCACCTATCAAGGACCATTAAACAATCCTTATGCACCCACATATAACCCAGGTTGGAGGAATCACCCAAATTTCTCATGGTCCCAGAATCCTAATGTAGGCAATCCAAATTTCAATCAGCAAAATCTAAGGTCAACCCAATGATGAACAACCCGCCAGGCTTCCATGATAATGACAAAAAAATTACCTCTTTAGAGAAAAGCCTAGAAGCCATGATGAAGACACATACCAGCTTTATGCAAACCACGGGTCAACTCATAAATATAACACCCAAGCTATAGCCGTCTGGAAATGCAAGTAAGTCAACTGGCTTCGACCATTAGTGAACGAGAACATGGTAGGTTACCTAGCCAACCTGAGCCAAATCCTAGGAACCAAAATGGTCCACGACCCCAACAAGGAAACCAAGTTAATGGTGTAAATGCCATTCATTACCTTAAGATCGAAAAAACAAATAGACAATAAGATAGTTGCACTTGATGATATAGAGGACTCATCTGCCGAGTCACCTTCTAAAACTACTACCTTTCAACCTCAAGCACCAG
>NC_026000.2:116867927-116923676 GCF_000442705.2 Elaeis guineensis | reverse complement strand
ATGATTTTTGGCGATCTTCGCCGTTTCGCTCCAGGATTCTTTAGTAGGAAGAAGGAAGAAGGGTCTCCCCCTAAAATAGAGCTGGAGGAGAGGAGTTTGACTCTTCTTCGATGAGGTTTCCGACTCTGATTAGGGTCGATCGAGAAGAAGACTCCCTGCGAACACGTTCTTGCTCACCATCCACTAATCTCGGAGCAAATTTTGCTAATTCTGTAAATTTTGCTTCATATTCAGTCACACTCATACCCTTTTGCTTCAAATAAATAAACTCTTGCTCTTTCTGGATCCTTATACTCCGAGAAAAATACTGATCATAGAATGCAATCCGAAATCTTTCCAAGGTAAGTATTTCGCCATCTTGTTCATACTTATGCTGTAGTCGCTGACACCAGTTGTATGCTTCTCCTTGTAGTAAATAAGCTATATATCGAATCTTTTCTTCATCGCAACACTCTTGGACAGCAAAGGCCTTCTCCATCTCCATTATCCAGTTATCAGCCTCCAAAGGTTCAGTAGTCCCCTTGAAAGCTGGAGGAGCAAGCTTTTTAAATTCTGAAATATTATTCTGTTGTACTGGTTGCTCTCCATGTTGTGGTGGTGGATGCTGATGTTGTTGTGTATCTTGTTGTATCTACTGTTGTTCAAGCATTTGCGGCTGTATTTGTTGTTGCGTTTGTACCATCCTGATTAGGGTCTGTATTAACTGAGCCATATCTGGTTCATGATGTGCTCTCGAAGTACTCCCATTAGGATCTACATCTCCCTCCTCCTGAGGGGTGCCACTGATCAAATGGGGAGTGCTACCATCCCGTGGTTATGATGTCTCTCTTGTAATTCTTTGAGTAGTTCTTGTCATTCTACGGGGAGGCATAATAACCTTGTAACAGTAAAACCTTATTAGATTCATTTATCTATTTATTAGATGGGTTTATTATGATGCTCATACTTTAACGTCCCAATATTTCTAATGTCTACCCACCTACACTCATACTATGTCTAATTCTATGTGTCATAATTTATCTACTTAGGCTCTGATACCATATTAATTGTTATGCCCCCGGTCCAAGATCATGAGCAGGAGGTCGCGGTAACCGCCACATACTTATAAAGAACTCTCTCTATAAGCATGCAAGGCATCTCATCACGATATCAATGCATCACAGCGGAATAAATTTAAATAATTATTATTCAATTTTAATTCAAGTAATTAAATCAAATATCTTACATTCAATAAAATTTTATTAAAAATAAAATAATAGATCTAAGTTCATTGAAGTTGACAATGCTAAATCTCGCCTCTAAAAGCTCTGCCCCAATATTTCTTCCCATGCTCGCAATTAATTATCTGAATCTAAAAAATAGAAAGAAAGATAATGAGCTAGACAGCCTAGTAAGTAACAAATATCTCAACTAAATATTTCAGATATTATATAATTTTCAAGAATAATATTGAAAATAAATATAAAAATATATTTCATACTTCTTTTATACAAACCCAATCTTTTCAAATATTCAAATATAATATAATCATAAATTTGATTTGATTCAAAACATTCGTAACTCAACAGCCTCGACTGTGACCAATGTTTAACCCCCATTGGCGGGGTCTACTGAATACCAGCGCATAACCCTCACTGGCAGGGTCCACAAACACCAGCGCACACCCCCACTGGCAGAGTCCACTAAATATCAGAGCACAACCTCCACTGGCAGGGTCCACTGAGTACCAACGTATAATCCTCATTGACGGAGCCCACTGAAACATAGTTAGACGGAGAGCATAAATCCAATCTGTATCAAAATATTTTTGTATCATAACATATCATAATTTTTCACTGAACATGTGCATAATCGACGTACCATAATATTTCAAAAGTACTTTTCTTTCAAAACATAATTTCATAAATCATGCATAATTTTAGAGAATAATTATTTATTTTCAGAATAAATATGAAATATCTTGAGAAGATGATTCATTACTTACCTTTCACAGAGCACTGAATGAACAGATTGACTAACTTCTAGGAGATTCTTCGGTGCCTATTATCCAAAATTATATTCTTACATTAATTTTAATTTAAAATTAAATCTAAACAAATTCCAAATCAAAATCTCACTTGGAATCGGACTCTTCCCTAAACTCGATTAAAATCATCAAAATGAAGCCTTTCACTATGCTAATCTTAGAAGGATAACTTTGGAGAGAAAAATCCATCAAGAGAGAGAAATAATCTAGAGAGAGAAAATTTTAGAGAGAGAAAGTAGAGAGAGAAAGTCTAATTTTAGAGAGAGAAAGTAAGGGTTCAGATTGAAGAAAGAGAGAGAAGAGAGAAAAACTCTCTCTCATTTTTATTTCATTATTTATTTATTTATTTTTCTTTTCTTTTCCTTTTTCTTTTCTTTTTCCTTTTTCCTTTTTCCTTTTTTCTTTTCCTTTTTTCTTTTTCTTTTCTTTTTTCTTTTTCCTTTTCTTTTTCTTTTTTCTTCCTTCTTCTACTTCTTCCTGTGGCCTCCCTTGGGTGAAAAAAATGAAACAAGGGACTGAATGGTCCCCTCATACGATTGGTCGATCGACGATCGACCGGCATGGGAATGGCCGACAGCTGGAGGAGAGCGCACCGTCATCCCAAGGGTCCCAAACCGGTGGCCGGCGACGACCACTGGCGTCCGAAAATCAAAAAAATCAAAACCTCTCCCACGATAAAATTTGGTGACTTCGATCACCAACGAGCGTGCACACCGGCACGGGAAGGAAGGGAGAGAAGAGAGAAAGAGAACCACATGCTTACCTCAAGCTCCGGTGACCTCTTTGATGAGAAATTATGGCGGGCACGATGATGGTTTCCACGAGTGATTTTCGACGATCTTCGCCGTTTCGCTCCAGGATTCTTTGATAGGAAGAAGGGAGAAGGGTCTCCTCCTTAAATAGAGTCGGAGGAGAGGAGTTTGACTCCTCTCCGATGAGGTTTCCGACTCCGATTAGGAGCCGGTCGGGAGAAGAAGACTCCCTGCAGGAGTCTTCTTCATTTTTTTTTTTTTGTGGCCTGGGTTTAAGGCCCAATGGGCTGAATGTTACAAAGCATTTCATCTCGGCTTAGCTGACCTACAAAACTTTATTAAAGCTAATTCATAAGAAGAAGAGGAGGAGAAAAGAACAAATGTATAATGAGAGAAACAATGATTTCATTATAAAGGGTTAATCACATTGGCTAGGCCTATAAGGTCGAAGGTTACAAAAACAAAACCAAACAAGAAGATGTGGGCTCAATCTGCTATCTCATCATCCTAAAACTTGATCACTTCCTCTGTCTCCGATCCCTCGACAGCTATGATCACCTCCATTGTTAGCTCCTCAGTGGATGTGGGCTTCTCCATCACCAGTGCCTCTTCTACTAGGGACTCCCCTACTGTTGGTCTTTCTGTCTTAATTCCATGGCGAGGTTTGAGAAAGTTGAGATCGACCTCCGGGAAGAACCACTATAAGAAAATTCATTATTAGCAACAATTAAATACCAATACTAATAAACAAATTGTCGTCGCTAATACTATTAGCGATGCAAAGCTGTCGCTAAAATACTGTTTGAAAAAGCAAAATACTAAAGCAGCTTATTAGCGACGGCCAAGGAGCCATTGCTAATAAAAGTATTTGCAAGGGCATTTAGCGAAGGCACTCTATCGCTTATAATATTTTTCAGATTTAAAATTAAAAAATTTAAAAAAATATAATAGCAACGGCAATCCATTGTTAATAAATTATTGCTGATACTTTTAGAATAAAAGTTCCATCGCTAATAATTATATATTTTTTTAAAAAAATATTTTTAATAATTATATTTATTAAAATATATTATAATTTAATTAACAAGTAATTATATTTACGGATATTATACCAACTAACAATTAACTATCACCATCAAAATAAAAATTAATATTATATATTAAACCAAAATTAAATTATACAAATAACACTGCTTAATTCAAATACAGTATATCAAAACAAAAAAAAAATCAATGGAGATCATCCTCCTCCTCCTCCTGCTCCTCCTATACATCTTTTACAGTAGCAGATGGATGAGAGCTGGATGTCTCAACATCTTATAATGAAAAAAATAAAATATTATTAATAACTTTAGAATTAAATTAATTAAAACCATAAAACTATTATAATTAATATACCTCAAGTCTAAATCTTTACGGAGGGATATATTTTAATATACTACTTTGATTCTTAAATGGATTATTCCTACACATTTCATTCGATGATATAGAGCTATAGACATCCTCAGCCAGTACTTCATCAAATGGTTAAGTTGAATTTTGACCCTTTGGATACTCCTTCCCTCTCGTTTGAAGCCTAAATCTGTATAGATGGATATATTTCGATATACTCCTTCAATTTTTGAACAGATTATTTTTACACATTTCATTCAATGATACGAAGCTATAGACACATTCGATCTATCTATCGGATAGTTAGATTGAATTTTGACCCTCGATACCCCTCCCTTCCGTCTTAAGCCTAAATCGGTATGGAGGGGTATATTTCGATATACTCCTTCGATTTTTGAACAGATTATTCTTACACATCTCATTCGATGATACAGATGTATTTACACCTCTATCCCATACATTAGATAGGAAGATTGAACTTTGACCCATAGATCTCCTTTTTCCGACTCAAGCCTAACTATGTGAAGCTTTTAAATATAAAATTTTAAAAATAAGTAAAAAAAATTATTAATACTGCTTGACTTACCTACTATGATGGTTGTGACAATAAGCTCAGCTGATCTCACATATGTGAGTCCTAAAGAATCTCAACCATCATGTCGTGGATGGCATCCCGAAAGCTCTGGAGTCGCTAGCAAAAAAGCCTCTACACGACCTCCTCGATATGTGCATCATCCCACATCTGGATCGTTGAGGCCTAAAAGGAGGACGTCAAAAATCTGCAAGCTGCTGGAGGGTCCTTTCCTTCTGAAATGCTGATGAACTCTTAATGTTTCATCTTTCTAAAAATATTCTGATAAATGGAGCTCTTTTTCTTCTTCTTCGAGCTCGTAATGAATGGTTTGAGACTTAATTTTACATACAATCCATCAATCTTTTTTTCCTCTCTCCCTTGATGAAAAAAGAGTATAATATACTTGAATAAGTAGAGCCTTTGAAGCCTAGGAGCAAGAGGAAGGTACCAAAGAATCTTGCATGGTATGTCCTTTTGATTCCTACCCTCTTGTCTCGACTTAAATCGACTTTCACCGTATATGTCATATGAGGTCTTCGGTTGGTCCTCTTTATAAAAAAGCAAGCAATCATTATGGTATGCATCTATCCTCTCATATCCCATACCTAATCATTTCACCATTTTCTTTGAAGCATAGAAACTCTCAACAAGTTTCTCATCCTTCAGTAGTATTTTCTTTATGATTGCTAATCTAACAATTGACCATCATATTAAACTTGGCCTTCAAGTTTAACAACTCTGTCACAGCCGATAATATAGTGTGTATTTCATATCCTGATCATAGTGGTTCATCAGCATATAATAGCAATCGTCGCTGCTAGCTTCTGGATCGTTCTCTGCATTTCAGTTAAATTTAAGACCAGTAGTATCCATAACCATGTCTACTATTCTATCTATGTCCCTATCTAGCTCATTTATACTTGCAACTATCTCTAACATCTCCTCATGCAGGTACCAATGCTTGTAGTTGGGCATAAATTCACTCCTATATAAATAGACAGTCATTGTATCCCTCTTAAATATTTCTCTATTGCCACATCTCTTACAAGGGCAACGAGCCACCCTTGATGTAAGAGTGCCACGTTGCCAAAAGCATAATCACAGAAGTGCTTCATATCCTCTTTGTATTTAGTAGAAATCACTCCGTCGACTACTCGACAGTCCATCCAACTATAGTTCATGGCACACTACCTACAGATTCTGCGATACAAATGCAAGGCAATACCTAATTGATTATTTTATCATTTCAAATGACTTATGTAATAATTACATCTTACCATCAACTAATAGGTATAGAAGGTCCTATCCCATTAAGAAATTACATTAATTTTATAAATCAAGTACAGTAATCAAACGATATGCAATAGGAGCAGAAAAAAATTTCAACAGCATCTCTCTTTAGTTCTCCCCCACATAGCATAAGACGTGTGAGAAGAAAAGAAAAATACTATTCGAAAGTTCTCTCGAACCCTCACCATATCGTTTGATTACTGTAATGACCTATAGAATTAATTATATTTTTTAAATTATCCATACTAGACAATCAATTGATCAATGTACATAATTCTTCTATCCGTATAAAAATGTATAAATATACGGATGTCGTACATTATGTACATTAATCAAAAAATGAGTTTATAGTTATATACAATGCAATATTTTTAAAATTTTTAAAATAGTGGGTTTCAAAGTACATAGCATCGTTACAAATAGAGATGGTCAGGATGCGCATCCCGCGCATGTGGACTTCGGGCGTGCCAGATGACTAGACCGCGCAAGCACACCAGTATGGCATCCAGGCAAATCTCACCTTGCATGTTCCAAAGTATCAAGCAGCATTGCAAATAGGACTGAAAATGGGTCAGACTGAGCCGAGCCACTCCCCTCCTTGAGTCCAATCCAAAAATATTTTTTAGACTCCAGGTTGAGCCTAGGCCTAGAATCCAATTGTTGAATTGCTTTGATCATCGTCGGAGTAAATGAACGGGCCAAAGTCAGTCCAATAGTGGCCCGACCTCGAACCCCTACCGTCGAAAGTAGTAGGGCTACTCTCGTCAGAGAACGTTCTGAAGTGGTTCCACCTTTTGATAATAATATTAATTTAAATAATATTATTAATAATATTATTAATTTAAAAATTATTAATATTTAAATTAATAATATTTAAATTAAAATATTATTAATTTAAAATAATTAGATAAATTTAATTTTAAATATTTAAATTTTAAAAAGATGGGAACGAGATGTGGCAACAGTGACGACGCTGGTTTGGCGGCATGGCTCTCTGGCGGCTGGGCACTCCGAAGGAGAGAGGTGGGGGTGTGGGTCCGATGGTGCAGTACTCCAACAGCATGACAGGGTAAGAAGGGGGGAGGTGAGGCATGATCGATGCGGCAAGGGGAAGGGCGATCCAGCAAGGCATAGTGGTGGGGAAGGAAGAGGGCAGGCTGGGAAGAAGAGGGGAGGTCAGGGCGACGGGATGCCGGCTCCGAGAGGCGACTAACAGCACCAGAGAAGAAAAGGGGCTTGGAAATTGTCGATTTGACGTGGGGATGTTGGATCTGAGGTAGGGACGGTGGCGTGAGGCTAGGTGATCATTGTGGTGAACGGTTAAAAATAAAATCTAACTCAAATTATATGGATAGGATGAGTCGGGATCGTATCCTCGACGATCAAAAAGATCATATTCACATATTAATTAGGATTTTATTATAATTTTAGTTAAATTACAAAAAATATGAAAGAGTGGGAATAAGATTGAAACTAGAAATAAAAATTTAAATTAAATTAAAATTAAAACTAGTAAGCAAGAAATTAAGATGTCTCATAGTTTTGATTCAATTTTTAGTATAATATAAAGTATTTCTTCAATATGCAATTATTAAAATTATGATTGATCTACGAGCATAATCTATCTCGCTGGATATGGATCGTAGTATTTTAATCCACCCTTATATGGCTATAGAATATTCAAAGTCTCAAATCATAAAAATAAAATAATTTATAATTAGATTTCGAGTATAACCTATCTCGTTGAGCATGAATCATATACTTAGATCACGACTCGTCTCTACGTAGTCATAGGCTATTCAAAAATCTAAATTATAGTACAAACAAGAAGCACAATATTTGAAGCAATGAAAAAAAATTATTCATAAAAAAAATTATTATAATTAAATTTTAATCATATAAAAAAATTATAAAAGCCGCGCATGATTCGTTCTCTCCTTCTAGTAAAAGCTTTTGAAGGTCCCCACCACCAACCCCCCCCCCCCCCCGGATTCTTGGATTCACGAAAGTTTTTCTATTTTCTAGATGTAGGATTAATAGAAGAATAGACATAAAATCCTCTAAACTTTCACGACTTTCGCTTACATTTTTTTTATTTTCTTTTAAAATCCTAAGGTCTCGCTGTCTTTGTCGCGTTCAAGTCCCGCAAGCCGCATCCTCGCGCTCGCGCCTGCATAAACCTGCTCCTTTCAAACCCGTGCACCAGGCCGCTTCTTGGATCGGACCCACACGCCCACTCTCGCCAACTTTCAGACCGCTTGCCCACCTTCCCAGGCATCTCAGGCCTTCAAGCACGTCTTAGGCCCTCAGTGCAAATCTCTTGGACCCGCATGAAAGACCGAGCATCCCTGTGTTGGTGCACCGCGCGTGGAACGCGCGTTTCTCTGGTAAGCCGCGGGCCTTTCCTTTGGGCCACGTGCTTGCTGTTTGGGCCTTGTGCTACCATGGGCCTCCTTGCTTTCTCTGAACTGAATTGCTTTAGGCTGAATATTTATTGATAGAGGCAAATTAATTTAGAATTCGTCACTGCAAATATTGAAAATTTTTGCTAGTTGATTTTTGAATAATTTTTTATAATCTATAATTTTTAAAAAATATAAAAAATATTAAATACTAAATAATAAAAATTAAATATTAAAAATTTTAATACTTCTTACGTCACGTTAATGTATTGATCACTGAGGGAGGAGATCGGAGGCTTCGATGATGTGGTGGGAGAGAATGGCGACCGAAGAAAGGGGAGTCGGCTATTAAATGTATATCCTAAAAGTCAGATTAGCTGATACATGTATATTTTCTGTGACATAATTTTGTAATTAAATTTTTAAAATTAATAAAATTAGATTATTTTTTCATTCATGTTATGTGTTTTTTTATGTTCATGAATCATCTGAAAAGTTGACCTAACGATGACACGTATTCTCAAGAGTTGAGAATTTGAGGTACGTATCATTTGGGGTCAATTCCTAAATATTTTCGATCAATAGATCATCACGAGGATGGTGAATGATCCAGATAGATCGGTGCATGGATTGCTTTCCTTCTCAGATAGATAAGTCTCAAGTCTACAGTATGGAGACATTGGAGCAAGAGTGCAAGTGTTTGATAGAGATCAAGGGTACTGAACGTGATCAACACGAGAAGTTACTTTGGATAGCTATCCACTCGTTAGCGACTTACTCGATGTTATAGTTAAGTAGATAGTTCTTTGACCTGCGGGATCTCGGCTGTTCACAATGGGGTTACTGTAGTTTGACTACACAATCACCTGATTATCTAGTCATTCAGAATTTTGCGGTGTATGTTAGCTACAGTAGGTCTATTGTAGGATTAGGGTGTACATCAAAATAGAATTTATCGATCTTGATAGACAGGGAGAGATTCTATATAGTTCATGAGACTGAGTTCTAAAATCTATGACCATGGTAGGTACATAATGGAAAGGAGTTTTCATAAGAATTCACATGGACTCGAGTCGATTGAATCTGATATATGACAGATGAACAGATTTGATGAATTATCCTTGAGCTACATCTTGTTGGGACTCACGATAGAAGAACCAAACTACACGATAACTACACCTAAAGGTTCATTTTTAGTTCTGCTGGGTTGCCACTACATACTGGTAGGTATCATTGGTGGATTATAGGACCAATGAGAATTATTTTGGTAATCAATAATTCTCAATTAGTTATGTTGAAAAAAGTTTCAGTCCATTGAAAGAAGTTTCAATAATATTGATAATGAAAATTATAATATATCTCATTACCAGACAGAATTAAACTTATGAGGTCATACAAACAAAGAATTTAGTTTAGAATTGATCAATTGGGCTTGTGAAGTCCCAATTAGGTTTGGATTTGATGAAATCATATTGGGTTTAGGAAATCATGCTAGCACATGATTAAACCTAATTCTTCTTTGGAGTTGGACTCCCTATTGGATAGAGTTTTTAAGCAAATCAATTGCATGCATTTAGATAAGGATGAGAACCAAGAGTTGGCCCTCATCTAATCTTTCTTTGTGCATGGAGTCTTGGAGAGAAAGGGGCAACAATTGTTGGTGCCCCCTTTGTTTTACCATGAGTTAGAAAATAGGGGGTGTGCACCCCTTTTGGATGAGATCCAAGGGCGCACACCCATTTAGATTAGGCACCTTGGGTTTTCAAGAGAAAGGGGGTTTTCTTGGCATGAAGTTTTTAGGAGGCGCACACTCCTTTATTGGCGTGTAATCAAATGGGTCACGCCCCATCTTACACGGAATGAAATCATGAGATGATTTCAGATACCAATTAAGAGAAACAGAGTCCTACTTTAAGGATTTGACTAGTCAAAACCCTAAAGCTTAGGACTCCTTATCTGTATAAGATCCTTAAGTGTTAAGGACTCTCATGAGAAAATTATCTCATGCCAAAATTGCTACATCCCTCTTAAAAAGCCCACGCCAATCCTTTCTCACGACCACCTTTCTCCATGCTACCTCCCTCTCTTCTCTTCCTCCATCACGCCCACAATTGGTTTTGGGCATTCCTTGTATTCTTAGCCATCCAAGTTGTTTGATGGTTCAGTTCCAAACCAAGGGAAGAGAGAAAGGTAGATCAAAGATTGAGGGTTGATCCAGAAGAAGATCTACATCGAGGGAAGGAAGAAAGCAAGATTCAGGATCAAGGGTTGATCCAGTTGATCAGGATCAAGAGTTGATCGCTGATCAATGTGCATGGTAGATCCCCCTTGGAGAAGGAGGATCAATGCAAGAGGAGCATCCTAGATCGGTTCCTAGTAGATATCCGTAGATGTCGGATGCGTGTGCAGCTCTGTAGGAACCTCATCAAATTTTAATGGCAATCGGATTGTGGTGAAAAGCTACCCATGCAAGATGAAATCTCTAATCTGATTTTTAAATTTCAGAATTTTAATTTCAGCATGTGAATGCTCCTGACTATGTGTAGATTAGATCTATATTTTATATGCATGCTTGATTTAAAAATATTTTAAATCTAAATCAATTTAGTTTCCACTGCAATCTGATTTCTGCATGCATATCCCGAAAGTCAGACTTCCTTCAAGTGGTATCAAAGTCTTAGTTTAGTTTCACATGTATGTTATTAAGATCTGAAAATCAGATTTAGTAATTAGATTAGATTTAATTTAAATACATGTGATGTATTAGATCTTGTTTGTACATGAGATGTATAAAATCTATATTAGTTTATGTATATGTGATATGTGTAGATGTAAATTAAATTCTTAGTAGCCTAGTACTCTTCAAGATTCATAATAAAGGCCATCTTGTCATAGAGGACTATATATGGTAGAAGGGGTGCCTGTATGAATCAAGAAGAAGAATCGTGAAAAGAAAGAATTTACTATTAGAAAATACCATTCGATATGCATGCAGAGGTTTCAAAATTTTTAAATACGCAGTAGAAAAAAAATTTAATTTTTTTTTAACATCGTTCTAGGATAACCATGCAACATAATATATCAACATTATGTTAGGATAGCCTTATATCAGAATAATATTAAAATAATTTTTTAATTAGATTTAATCTAATCAAGCATGCATAGAGATCATATCTCAATATAAAGTCAGACATCATCATATGTACGAGATTAAGATTCAAATAAAAATAAGAATTTAATTTTTATCTTTACACGAGTAGATCTTCATTACGATTTGATGATTCGAAGATATTTTCACGGTCCATGAAATCTACAGTCTGATGATCTGCAGATGTCTTTAAGGTCTTTTTGAAGCCACATAAGTATTCGATCTCTACAGGTATCCATATGAGGCTGATCTGATTAGAAGTTTTTGATCTCACCAAGATGCTAGCTCCCTTGTAGAGATCACTTTTTGGATTATCAAATCTTTAGCCTCTTTTGATTCTCTTCTCAAGAGAATCAAAGAGATCCATAGGAGGATCAAGAAATCAAATCAAATCTAATTTCTTTTTCTTTCTCTTCTCAAGAGAAAGAAGAAGATCTGAAGAAGAAGAATAAAAGATCTAATCTCTTCTCTTTTCTTCCTATCCAACTCTTGGATTGATTATGGAGAAGAAAGAGATAAAAAATATATCCAACTCTAGAATATCTATGGAGGAGAAGGGAGAGAGAAGGATCATGTCTGACTCTTAAACAAAAAGAGAGAGAGAGAAAGGATGGACATCCCTTAACAACCAACTCTTGGTTGTTAGAAAGAAAGGACGAGGCATCAAAACCCCAAGCCCTCTTTTATTTTGTGTGTGAACTCTTCACACCAACCACTCCATATTCCACTCTTTTATTTCTTCTTTCTTACACACCTAAGTCTCCTAAAATATTCAACATGAGATAGCATGAGGCACCCCATTTTTATCCTTATCACATAGGGTTTGTTAGGGTTTGTGAGGCGTCCATCTAGAGAAGGACTCCTCTTATTGTTGCCTCACACTTATTGGTACCATCTCCTTTTGAGCCCCATGTTTCTCCATGCAAAACCTAGTTGGGCATCACTTTTGGGCATAGATAAGAGGAGAGAGTCCTAGTCCAATGGAACTTTGATTTTCTATTTTAATTCCAATCTGATTTGAATCCGATTTGAATCTAAATGGAGTCAAACTCAATTAAGAATTAAGTCCAAATCTTATTTGGACTAGAAAACCCAAATTAAACCAAATCCAATTAGATCCAATCTGATTTAATTCAACTCATATTCGATCAAGTCAAATAATTAGCAACATTTGCAAATTAGTCCTCCTATAACTTACTAACTCTTAGCAAGTCCTTCATGTAACTTTTATATGTTAGTCCAATCATTAATCAAATTGATAATTAATTTTTTATATGATTCAAAATCATAATTCAACATCTCGATCAGTCAGAACTTCTTTTCTGTATGACTGTATAGGTTCTATTCTGTTTGATAGTGAGACATATTTTGATCTCCATCAAAATATTATTAAAACTCCTTTCAATGAATTAGAATAATTTCAACTCTATCCATCAAGGTGTTGGAAATAGTGTCCCAAAGCTAATCGTCAGCTTGTTGACAGTTGTGCTCTTTTTGTATTAGTACATAAATCATAAATAAATAAAAGTTATTTTGATATTTTTCATCACAAATTATCATCTTCTAATGAACTCCTGTGTTGTGGTGAAGTCCTTAAGACTATTTAGACTCGATAAAGAAGGATTTGTCGTTTAGACCTTAAACCTGTTCGCGACCAAATGATACGTTGTTACCAAAGATAACAATGTTTATCGAGCATAGGTCGTTGTGTGCCATATAGGTTGGTTGTCCTCTTAACCAAAGAGTGTGGAGACACTGCTATGGCATACAGGTGAGATGTAAGGGTACATCTGCACTGAACGTGACCGACTTCGGAGCTATCTCTGCTGTCAAGATTTGCTCTGATGAGATATGGGTATAAATATCCCTCTGACCTGAGACCGCCACGATGACTTGCAAGTAACTCACTGCACTTAGGCACTGGACTACCTGAATTTCTAATTCAGTGACGGAAGGCTGCTAGGTGTAGTCAAGTACTTGACTTGTCGGTGTATGTGTTAAGATGGGATTGACCACTCCAGTTCAGGAGCTGTGTACAGTCATGTTTCAATTTAGCAAAATTTTGGCCAGGATAGTCCTAGTGAGGAGTCACAGGACTGTTTGAGTTGAGCACGATTCAGATGATCTACTCAGGGTTGACAGTTTAACCCTGAGTCATCCTAAACACAAGGGTCAAAAGGGATGAATTATATAGTAACCATATTCACGTAGGTTCTGAGTGTTGCGATTGTGACTATTCGACCTATCCGGATGTCGGATATCATTACTAGATGGTCACTTCGATTAGTACAGAAATTGGTTCCTGTGCTACTGGCTTAGGTTCGAACCTGCGGGGTCCCACACATTAGAGGTTCCTATCTGATCTGATGACTGATGAAGAGTCTTAATGTTCGTAGACTAAGAGTCCTATGTGTCTGAGATTCTGTGATCGAGAATCAGGATTCTCTGATCATGAGTTTCACACATTTTGGGTACCGGGGTCAAGAGTCCCACTGGTTTGGGATTTTTCGATCAGAATTTCATATCGATGAATTCTGATGCCCGATTGCCCATCGAATTTGGACTCAATATTTATGAGAGATTTAATTAGTGATTTGATCGCTAATTAACTCAATTTGATTGTGTAATTATTTTTGGATCAAGTCCAATTAAATTGGATTCAGTTGGGTTTGATCCGATTAGGTTAAGAGTTGATCTAATCATCGAGATGGTTTGATCCTTGATTTGATCGGGGGTTGGGCTTAGTCAATTCCTGATTTGATTAGGATTTTATTGTGCCTAATTAAGCCTAATTAAGTTAGGTTTAATTAAGTCTAATTGTGCTTAACCTATTTTAATTAGGTTGGTTCAATTAAGATAAAACCACCATTTGAATTTGAATCCCTGCGCCACTTCATATCTCTGCGCCCATTTGAATTCACGAGAAGAAACTTCTCATGAATTTTCTCTCACACAAAGCCCTTCTCACGCCCACTCTTCTGCACCAATCTTTGGATAAAATTGATTAGTTAGCCATTCAAATTCAATGTGTGTTTGAATTTGAATGGATAACTTATCTCTTGCGCCTTCATGACCTTATCCACTTTAGCATCCCATATCTCACATGAGAAAGAGTTTCTCATGAAACCTTTCCATGCACAATGCAGCCTCACACCTTCTCTTCTCATGCCCAAGTGGATAGGGATGAGTTGGTTTGCATTTGAATTCAAATTTGATTTGAATTCAAATGTGCAACCACTTATCTTTATCCTCTCATGCAGATAAGATACATTTTGAACTATTTTAAAAGAGATAGGGAAGTGGGGCATGCGTAAAAAAATTTTTGAGAAAGAAAGTGGGGCGTGAGGAAGCCTTGTGCATAAGGTGAAGGTCCAAAACCTTTCGAGAGAAAAAGAAAGAAAAGAAAGAAAATTGGGCGCAGGGTTTTCAGTGTGTTCCCTAGGGTTTCAGCCTGGGGTTCGGGAAGTGAGTTAGTGAGCTACGAGTGTCGTGAGCCCACCAAATTTAAGGGAGAGAATCATCTACCTCTCAAGCATATTTGTTGATGATCCAGAGTATCTATGAAATCGACAGACATCGATCGAAGGAGTTCGATCAGCATCAGCCGTCGAAAGGGCTCTACAACGAGCTAGCACTCGTGAGGAGCCGATCAGACCGTGATCCTCGTGTGGATGATCCGTAGAGGCTAGACACACTGTGTAGCTATGTTGCAGTAATCAGAGCCTCCCGACGATGATCAGATTGGGGTGATCGACTACCCGCACAAAGGTATTGTGTTCTGAACACAGAACAGTAAATTATTTACTGTTCAAATTTGAATTTCAAATTTAAATCCATGCATGTTGTATATTATATTTAGATCCTAGTGTAGGATAAATACATATTAATTAATTAGATTAATTAATTATTTACACCATAAAATAGTAATTTTGAAAAAGTTTTAAAATTATCATTTTACCCCTACACTCAAATTTCGCTTCAAATGGTATCAGAGCAGGTTCTAAGATATGATATATGAATTTGCATGCATATGTTAAGTTGTAATCTAAAAGTTTAAATTTGAAATTTAAAATTTAAATTTTAAAATTTGAATTTTGAAAGTTGTTCGAAATTCAAAATTCAAAAATTTAAAATTTAAAATTTGAATTTTGAATTTTAAAATTTGAAATTTAAAATTTAAAATTTAAAAATTTGAAATTCAAAATTTAAAATTTAAAAATTTGAAATTCAAAATTTAAAATTTAAAATTTAAAATTTAAAATTTAATTGAAATTTAAAATTCAAAAATTTAAAATTTAAAATTTAAAATTTAAAATTTAAAATTGATATATTTAGATATACTTGATCCAAGTAGCAAGTAATCTAATTGGGTTGGTTGCCATGGCCATCCGATCATAGGAGAAAAATCGGATTTAAAGGCCCTTTCATCCCATTCGATGGGGTCTCCTATGGCGGTAGGGGTGCCGCTGTAATTATATCCCATGCAGATGAAGCAGCGAAAAGATTTAATTGTAAAGGTTCAATTGTAAAATTTATCATGAATGTGTTAGATTAGATCTAAAGGAATATTCATGATTTATTTTGATTGAGTTATTTTCTGTTATGTAATTAGCAATAGGATTGCTATTTATGAAATGTGCTGATCTATTTGTGAAATGAGTCAACATATTTGATGAACAGAAAATAAAACCTTTCAAATTTAAAAATTATTTTCGAAATGCCAAACCCTGACCCATCAGTCCAAATACTTAATTAAAAGAATTAAGTATTGACAATTGCATAAACTTGTGGGTTAATGGGTTAGATAAATTAGGTCCATAATTGGGTTAGACCTAAGGTTAGCTTAAAGAAATGGACTAAATTAGAGTAATTGATCAAATCTAATCAAAAGTTGAATTAGATTAGGTCAAAGACACTCTAGACTCAACTCCAATAGTTGTAGTTGAATGGGTCCATGTCTTTAACTAGACCAAGATGGACTTAATTCATGGCTACATAGTGGAACCCTATTTACTAAGTTGATCAAATTAAAACTAATGAACCGGTTGGTGTCTAAGGTAAGTTCGGCAGTTTGACCAGTGGTTCTTAAGTGGGAGCTACTCGCATTGATTTGATCTCTGACAAGTTAATGGCATATCTCCACCACTGATCTCACTTACCTGGCCAACCTGGTGAGTTAGGTTTTGATTAGATCACTTGGTGAGTAGGGCTCACCCATGTCATTAGGTAAATCAGTGTGACTGATTTAGGTGCTCCTAATACCGGCTTTAATTAAATCCTTTTGAATCTGACTTGGTGAAGTCAGTGGGAGGATTGAAATTGGCTGGTTAATTTCTTCTCTTCTATCCTTTAATAAAATTCTCAAAATTATTAGGTCCCTAAAATGATTAAGTTATAGTGATAACTAAGTCATAGCCTACCATTAAGTGAGTGATAATGAGTCCATTAGTTTAATAATCATTGGAGGCCCAAAGGCCTGTGCTTATTGACTAATAGAATTATCATTCATAATATGATAATTTGGTTTGAGTCTTTCTGATGGTGGTTAGGTTGGCCGGCCAAAGTCGGGCCTGATCATTTATTGGTCCGATTCACCAAATCAAGTCATGTTAATGGTTGGACCTAACCAGATCTTTTCAGTGGAGGCCAAAGCCTACTGATTAGGTTCTGGGGCAAAATAAATTACTAGAAGTTATTTAGAAAAACAACTGATTTTGAACCTACCCATAGATGCACATGGGTTGACCAACCAAAGTTGGGCTCGTGTGTAGTCTGTGTGGATTCTAGTATCCACTAAGAAATTAAAGTAATTCCTCGAATTGGAGGTTGAGGCTACCAGTTTGTTAAAATACTGGGAGAAACTTTAGACTAAAGTCCAAGTCTTTAGTATTAATAATTTATGTACTAATAGAGGTCTAATTTTTTTTTATGCAGCTATGGCCACTACCCTATCGCTCCGATCATTATTAGATAATGACAAGCTCATGGGACCTAATTTCGATAGTTGGTATCGAAAATTAAAAATTATCCTTAAGCATGAATGGATCCTTTATGTGGTAATAGATCCGGCACCCGAGGAACCAGCCCCAAACGCTAGAGGGACGGTCCGAGACACTTACCAGAAGTGGCTCAACGATCAGACCATCGTTCGATGCATAATGCTGGCAGCAATGAATGATGAGTTCAGCCACAGGTTTGAGAATGCCCAACCGCGGGAGATGCTTCAAATGTTGAACGACTCCTTTGGCATGCCTGACGACATTGAAAGGCACAAAACTAGTTGTGCCATTTTCAATGCTCGGATGAGGGATGGGACCTCAGTCACCGATCATATACTGTATATGATCGAAATGATTGAGCGTCTAAGTAAACTGGACTTTCTCCTACACGAGCAGCTCAGTAAGGATGCGATCCTTAATTCATTGCCCAAGTCCTTCCTCCCTTTTCTTACTCATTTTCGAATGACAAAGCCTGCAGTGAACTACCACGGCTTGTTGGGGTTGCTGCAGAACTTTGAGAAGGACCACCAGCTCCATAAGGAGTCGGTGAATGTTGTGGGAGGGTCTTCTTCTGGTCGTCGACCCTTTAAGAAAGGGAAGAAGAACAAGAAGAAGAAGAACAAGAAGGTGCAGCCGCATGCTGGGATATCTGTACAGGGTCAGACCAAGAAGCGCAAGCCCGACCAAAGCTAGGTGGAGTGCTTCTTTTGCAAGAAGCAGGGGCACTGGAAGAGGAACTATCCTCTATACATTGCCTCCCTGGACCCAAACAGGTCGAAGAAGAAGCAAGGTAATTATATGATAACACCTTGTAATTTGTCCATTTGTAATACTACTGCCTGGGTATTGGATACCGGAAGTCCTTATCATATTTGCAATTCGATGCAGGGTCTGCAGGTCAGTAGGAGATTTGATGATGGCGAGAGGTTCCTGAACGTTGGAGATGGAAGCAAAGTTCCAGTTCTAGCTTTAGGAATCATGAACCTTGTATCAATTCTCGTAATGTTATTCTGAGTGAATGTCACTATTGTCCAAGCTTTTTATTAAATATTATTTATGTAGGCCTTTTGGCCATGTATGGTTATCAATTTTTAATAAAAAAAATATTTGTAATATCATTTTGAATGGTGTTACAATGTTTGTTGGACAACTAGATAATGGAATTTACTTACTGTCACAGCTAGTTAATATGGTTCAAACCTCCGGTAAATGCCCTAGAATAGATAATATGTCAAAAGTCTACCTTTGGCACTGTAGGCTAGGTCATATCAATAAGAACAGGATAAACAGGTTGGCTCAAGAAGGAATTCTTGAAGTTAGTGATTGTGAATCACTTCCAACCTATGAGTCCTGTCTTCTTGGGAAGATGATCAAGTCACCTTTTACTGGAAAAGGTGAGCGAGCCAGTGAACTCTTGGGTCTGGTACATTCTGATGTATGTGGACCTATGAGCTCAAGTGCAAGAGGTGGATATTTCTACTTCATAACCTTCACAGACGACCTATCGAGGTATGGGTATGTTTATTTAATGAAGCATAAGTCAGAGTCGTTTGAAATATTCAAACTATTCCGAAATGAGGTAGAAAAATAAACTGAAAATTGTATTAAAACTCTTCGATCTGATCGAGGAGGTGAATACCTTTCTAATGAGTTTTTGACATATTTAGGAGAGAATGAGATTCTCTCTCAGTGGACTCCTCCTGGAACACCACAGCATAATGGTGTGTCTGAAAGGAGGAATCGGACTTTGTTAGACATGGTCCGATCCATGATGGAGTTTGCTGGTCTGCCGATCTCCCTCTGGAGATATGCGCTCGAATCGGCTTGTTATCTTCTAAATAGGGTTTCGAGTAAGTCTGTATCCAAAATGCCATATGAGATATGGATAGGACGTAAGCCAGTACTCTCGCACCTTAGGGTTTGGGGATGTCCGGCTTATGTTAAACGTTTAATTATGGATAAACTTGGACCTAGGTCTGACAAGTGTAATTTTATAGGGTACCCAAAAGAGACCAAAGGATATTATTTCTATCTAGCTGATGAGCAAAAGGTGTTTGTCAGCCTTAAGGCAATCTTTTTAGAAAAGAAGTTCCTTGATGAAGGGACTGTTGCCTCTAAGGTCGAACTTGACGAAGTTTGGCAGGTGGAAAAATCGACACAAGTAGCTGAACCTGAACCGGATTTGATTAGAACAGATATGGAGCCCATTGTTCCTGCACCCTTAAGGCGATCTGGTAGAGTACCACATCAACCGGATAGATACTATAGTTTTTTGGTCCGGGATGGAGATCCTATCGAACTTGACGAAAATGATGAGGATCCGATCACCTACATGGATGCAATGCAGAGATCTGACTCTGAGAAATGGCTAGAGGCCATAAAATCCGAAATGGAGTCCATAGAGGTCAACGATGTGTGGACATTGGTTGATCCACTCGAAGGAGTAAAACCCATAGAGTGTAAGTGGGTCTTCAAGAGGAAGAGGAGCGTAGACGGAAAGGTGGAAACCTATAAAGCCTGTTTGGTTGCCAAGAGATATCGTCAACGTTATGGTATAGACTATGATGAGACATTTTCTCCTGTGACAATGCTAAAATCCATTCAGATTATGCTTGCGATAGCTGTCCATCTGGACTATGAAATCTGGCAGATGGATCTGAAAACAGCTTTCCTAAACGGAGAGCTGGATGAAGAGGTGTATATGATACAACCTGAAGGATTCACATCCACAGATGAGTCTAAGGTGTGCAGGCTACAGAGGTCCATTTATGGACTTATGCAAGCATCCTGGAGTTGGAACATACGTTTTGATAGGACGATCAAGACGTATGGCTTCGTTAAGAATGGAGAAGAGCCCTGCATTTATAAGTGGGCTAATGGTCCAGTAGTAGTATTTCTTGTATTGTATGTGGATAATATTTTCTTAATCGGGAATGATATCTCTGTATTACAGGGAATAAAGATTTGACTGTCGTCACAATTCTCCATGAAGGATCTGGGAGAAGCTTCTTACATCCTAGGGATGAGGATCTATAGGGATAGATCTAAAAAGTTGCTTGGCTTATCCCAGTCCACGTACATTGATACTATGCTGAAGAGGTTCAGCATGAAGAATTTCAAGAAAGGCTATCTACCGATAGGCTATGAAATTTTTCTCTCGAAGAGGGATTGTCCGACAACACCTCAAGAGAGAGAGCGCATGGATAGAATTCTATATGCTTCGGCAGTGGGATCTATCATGTACGCCATGACATGTACATGACCAGATGTGGCATACTCACTAGGGGTAGTGAGTAGATACCAATCTGATCTAGGAGAGAATCACTGGAAGGTTGTTAAAACCATCCTAAAGTATTTAAGAAATACTAAGGACCAATGGCTTGTTTATGGTAAATCAGACTTGAGACTTATAGGGTTTATAGACTCTAGTTTTCAGTCTGATCATGATGACAGCAAGAGTGTGTCGGGATTTATTTTTATCCTTAATGGTGGGGCTGTCTGCTGGAAGAGTTCCAAGCAGCACACAGTGGCTGATTCAGTTTGTGAGGCGGAGTATGTCGCTGCATCAGATGCTGCCAAAGAAGTGGTGTGGCTGAGAAAATTCATCATCGAGCTTGGAGTGGCACCCTCCCTTGTTGGTCCAGTTCTGCTCTACTGTGACAGCTCTGGAGCCATTGCTCAGGCGAAGGAATCAAAGGCACACCAACGGACGAAGCATATTCTACGCCGCTACCATCCCATCTGAGAAATCGTGGATCGAGGTGACGTCGATCTTCAGAAGATCGATGGAAAGGAGAACCTGGCCGACCCATTCACTAAAGCCATTGCGGTGAAGGAGTCCGACGACTTCAAGTCAAAGATGAGTATTAGATACTACACCGATTGGTTTTAGACCAAGTGGGAGATTGTTGGGAATAGTGTCCCAAAGCCAATCGTCAGTCTGTTGATGGTTGTGCTCTTTTTGTATTAGTACATAAATCATAAATAAATAAAAGTTATTTTGATATTTTTCATCACAAATTGTCATCTTCTAATGAACTCCTATGTTGTGGTGAAGTCCTTAGGACTATTTAGACTCGACAAAGGAGGATTTGTCGTTTAGTCCTTAAACCTGTTCGTGACCAAATGATACGTTGTTACCAAGGACAACAATATTTATCGAGCATAGGTCGTTGTATGCCATATAGATTGATTGTCCTCTTAACCAAAGAGTGTGGAGATACTGGTATGGCATACAGGTGAGATGTAAGGGTACATCTGCACTGAACGTGACCGACTTCGGAGCTATCTCTACTGTCAAGATTTGCTCCGATGGGATATGGGTATAAATATCCCTCCGACCTGAGACTGCCATGGTGACTTGTAAGCAACTCACTGTACTTAGGCACTGGACTATCTGAATTTCTAATTCAATGACGGAAGGCTGCTAGGTGTAGTCAACTACTTGACTTGTCGGTGCGTTTGTCAAGATGGGATTGACCACTCCAGTTCAGGAGCTGTGTACAGTCATGTTTCAATTTAACAAAACCTTGGTCAGGGTAGTCATAGTGAGGAGTCACAGGACTATTTGAGTTGAGCACGATTCGGATGATCTACTCAGGGTTGACAGTTTAACCCTGAGTTAACCTAAACACAGGGGTCAAAAGGGATGAATTATATAGTAACCATATTCACGTAGGTTCTGAGTATTGTGATTGTGACTATTCGACCTATCCGAATATCGGGTACCATTGCTAGATGATCACTTTGATTAGTACAGGAATTGGTTCCTGTGCTACCGGCTTAGGTTCGAACCTGTGGGGTCACACACATTAGAGGTTTCTATCTGATCAGATGGCTGATGAAGAGTCTTAATATTCATGGACTAAGAGTCCTACATATCTGAAATTCTGTGATCGAGAATCAGGATTCTCTGATCATGAGTTCCACACATTTTGGGTATCAGGGTCAAGAGTCCCACTGGTTTGGGACTTTTCAATCAGAATTTCATATCGATGAATTCTGATGCCCGATTGCCCATCGAATTTGGACTCAATATTTATGAGAGTTTTAATTAGTGATTTGATCACTAATTAACTCAATTTGATTGAGTAATTATTTTTGGATCAAGTCCAATTGAATTAGATTCAGTTGGGTTTGACCCGATTAGGTTAAGAGTTGACCTAATCATCGAGATGGTTTGGTCCCTGATTTGATCGGGGGTTGGGCTTAGTCAATTTCTGATTTGATTAGGATTTTATTGAGTCTAATTAAGCCTAATTAAGTTGGAATTAATTTAGTCTAATTGTGCTTAACTTATTTTGATTAGGTTGGTTCAATTAAGATTAAACCACCATTTGAATTTGAATCCCTGTGCCACTTCATATCTCTGCGCCCATTTGAATTCACAAGAAGAAAATTCTTGTGAATTTTCTCTCACACAAAGCCCTTCTCACGCCCACTCTTATGCATCAATCTTTGGATAAAATTGATTAGTTACCCATTCAAATTCAAAGCGTGTTTGAATTTGAATGGATAACTTATCTTTTGCGCCTTCATGACCTTATCCACTTTAGTGCCCCATATCTCACACGAGAAAGAGTTTCTCATGAAACCTTTCCATGCACAATGCAGCCTCACACCTTCTCTTCTCACACCCAAGTGGATAGGGATGAGTTGGTTTACATTTGAATTCAAATTTGATTTGAATTCAAATGTGCAACCACTTATCTTTATCCTCTCACGCGGATAAGACACGTTTTGAACTATTTTAAAAGAGATAGGAAAGTGGGGCATGCATAGAAAAATTTTTAAGAAAGAAAGTGGGGCGTGAGGAAGCCTTGTGCATGAGGTGAAGGTCCAAAACCTTTCGAGAGAAAAAGAAAGAAAAGAAAGAAAATTGGGTGTAGGGTTTTCAGTGTGTTCCCTAGGGTTTCAGCCTGGGGTTCGGGAAGTGAGTTAGTGAGCTACGAGTGTTGTGAGCCCACCAAATTTAAGAGCGAGAATCATCTATCTCTCAAGCATGTTTGCTGATGATCCAGAGTATCTGTGGAATCGGCAGACATCGATCGAAGGAGTTCGATCAGCATCAGCCGTCGAAAGGGCTCTACAGCGAGCTAGCACTCGTGAGGAGCCGATCAGACCGTGAGCCTCATGTGGATGATCCGCAGAGGTCAGACATGCTATGTGGCTACATTGTGACAATCATAGCCTTCCGACAGTGATCAGATTGCGGTGATCGACTATCCATATAAAGGTATTGTATTCTAAACACAGAACAGTAAATTGTATACTGTTCAAATTTGAATTTCAAATTTAAATCCATGCATGCTGTATATCATATTTAGATCCTAGTGTAGGGTAAATATATGTTAATTAATTAGATTAATTAATTATTTTTACTATAAAATAATAATTTTAAAAAAGTTTTAAAATTACCATTTTATCCCTGCACTCAAGTTTCGCTTCACAAGGATCATCAATCATCAAGACAATACTCGATGAGTCTCACGATCCATTAGTGATACCTAGTTGTATACAGTGGCAATCCAGAAGAATGAAAGTAATGAATCTTTAGGTGTAGTTATTATGTAATTCAGTTCTTTTATCATGAGTCCCGGCAAGATGGTGGTTATGAAAAAATCATCAAACCTCATCATCTGTCGTATGCAAAATTGACTCGACTTGAGTTCATTTATGAATTTTAATGAAAACTTTTTTCTAGTATTCACACTTGCTTTGGCCAAAGATTTTTTAAACTCAGCCTCGTGAATCGCATAGGACTTCTCCTTTTCTACTAAGATCGATAGATCACATCTAGGTGCATACCCTATTTCTATAATGAATCTACTATAGCTAACATATACCTCAAGACTCCGAATGGCTAGAAGATCAAGTTATGGTATTGTCAAACTACAATAACCTCATTGTGAATAGCCAACATACTACATGTCAAAAAATCATTCACACTACTGCAGCATCGAGAATGTTACTGATAAGTGAGTAGATATCCAAGTGATTTCTCGTGTTGGTCATGCTTGATACTTTTATTCTCTAACAAAGATCTATATTTTTATTTCAGTATCTCCACACTATAGACTTGAGACTCGCCTATCTTTAGGAAGCGATCTGTGCACCAACCTATCTACATCAATCACCATCTCTGTGATGATCCTACAGTCGAAAGTAGTTTATAAATTAACCATCAATGACATATATCTTAAATTTTTAACTATTAAGAATACGCGTCATCATCTTATTAATTCATTGGATAATTTATGGACACATACACTACATAAATGGTAATTAACTATCCTAATTAATTAGATCAAGTATGAAATTATATCCTAGAAAGAATTAATGTGTCAGCCCAATTGATTTCTAGGGCATATATCTAACATTTACTTTTGTGCAAAACTCTAAATCCAAAACTGTTTAGGATCTAAACATAAATCTAAAATTTATATTGTTATATATGAGATACATAATTAAATATTTAGATATGAAAGTAGTTTAGACATCTAAACTAAATCTCATGTTCATAATATAATTAATTAAAAAATATAAAATTATGAATTAGAGATTTAAAATTAAATATGAAGGATCTAAAATTAAGATTAAAAATCTTAAATTAA
Source organism: Elaeis guineensis (assembly GCF_000442705.2). NCBI lineage: Eukaryota > Viridiplantae > Streptophyta > Magnoliopsida > Arecales > Arecaceae > Elaeis > Elaeis guineensis. Next base: position 116,898,480 of record NC_026000.2, on the reverse strand, counting down.
GAATTTAAGATCTTAATCTTAAGCATAAAATATGAGGGTTTGAATTTGGATAGTTCAATTAGGTCTGGTAATTCAATTACTTTTAGGTAACTGATTAGTCCATGGTAGGGCTCAATTGAGATGAGCGGTTGATCCAACCCAATTAAGAGTTGATTAAGATTAGGTCAAGAGTACTTGAGATCAACCTAATAGTTATAAATTGGTCACATCGATTCACAACCACATGTTGGATCAATTAACTCAAAGATCTAATTTGGCTCAATGGCTCGAGCCTAAGTTACACAAGCTAATCTATTCAAAATTAATTGACCTATTGGTGTCTAAGAAAAGTGATTTGGCTCAATCTAAAGAGAGGTGGTATTTAATTAATTTCATTCACTGATCTTGCCAATTTATTGGTATTTGAGGAAAGCAACGAAGGGACCTCCATCGATCTTACACTTTTCTAGCTAATTTGATTGATTAGTCTTAATGTGGTTGCTTGGTGATTCAAGCTAGCCCATGCCATTAGGATTAGTCATAACAGTTATGACTAATTAGAATTAAAGAAATCTAAATTAAAAATCTTCTCGTTAATATTAAGTCATAAGGTCTTCCATCATTATAGAGTACCGTACCCTCTCTGATGTTGACTGTTCTCGACTGTATACAGTGGTTCAGTTGTATCAGAAGAGAAGCAACCACTCTACTGGTATGAGATGCTGTGAGGTGGAGATGGGGTTGGACCCAATAACTATCAGGTGAGGATCCCAATGATAGTTTCACTCGCACTAAATAGTGGGTCTGACTTAACTAGAGAATGAGATCAATAACTGTCAGGTGAGGTTTTAGGACCTAAAGATCAGATCTACTGTAATTTACTTAAGAAGCATTGGATAAGAGTTATCCACTTATTGATTGACTATTTGTCAATAACTATCAGATGAGGTAGCATGTCAATTGGTGGGACCACAATATCCATTAGAAATTCTAACTCATAAAGGAGTTCTCATTTTTTTGTTCGAGGAGTGTAGAGCTTCACAGAAATAGTAGGAGAAAGTTTATTTTTAAAATAGAATCTCTAAAATAATCTAATTATCAATTACAAAAGTCTAACTAGAATCTTTATCTCTTTGTAGGAAAATTGTCTACCTCTAAGTAACTTGCCTGCTTCTATGAGTACAATCGATATTAGGTTCTAATTTTAAGGATTTGCTTAAGAACTTGAAAAGTGTTTTGAATTTTGAGTAATTAGGTTGTATCTTAGACCAAAAAATTATATAAGGGATCTTGAAGAGTTCAAGAGACACACTTTTAAAAGGTATATTGGATCTCCTCGTGATTGAGACAACCTTATAGTTTTTTTTATAACTTGTTGGGTTATAGACTCTGGTTCTAGTCTACACTTATGTACTTCAATACAAAATCTTAAAGAATGCAGAAGGTTGAAGCTAGCAAAGATGACCCTACGAGTAGGCAACAGAGCAAAAGTTGCTGCTGTAGTCATAGGAACCTATCTTCTTTGACTACTGTTTGATTTTTAGCTAGAATTAAGAGACTATTATTGTGTACTATTGCTAGCAGAAATTTGATTTCTATTTCAAGCTTAGCACAGGATGATTATGAAATCAGTTTCAATAAAGACTATTATATCATTTATTTTGAAAATAAAATGATTGGATATGGTCACTTAATTACTAATCTCTATCATTTGCATGTTGATGTAGATGAATCAGTTAACCTATTCAAGCAAATAGTGAGTACTGTTAGGTCTAAGAGATCTAGAGATGAGATTAACCTAAAGTACATATGGCACCTTAGGCTAGGTCATATTGGAGATGAAAAGATTAACAGATTAGTGAACGAAGATCTTTTAGACTCATTTTCGGATGAGTCGTATTCAGTCTGTGAGTCCTACCTTCAAGAAAAAATGATCAAGCTATATTTTATAGGACATGGGAAAAGAACCACTGTGGTATTTTTTCTAGTACATACAGATGTATGTGGTTCATTTGATATGCTGGTCAGAAGAGGTCATCTCTACTTCATCATCTTTATCGATAATTTTTTATGGTATGAATATGTATTTTTGATAAGACATAAATCTGAAGTCTTTGAAAGGTTCAAAAAGTTCAAATCTAATATAGAGAAGTAAATTGAAAAATCACTTAAGGTACTTCAGTTAGATCGAGGAGGAGAATACTTGAGTGAAGAATTTTTTGATTATCTTAGAAAAAATGGCATAGTCTCTCAATGGACTCCACTTGGAATGCCTCAGCTCAATGAAATTTTAGAATAAAGAAATCAGATCCTATTGGATATGGTTTGATCCATGATAAGCTTCATTGACCTCCCTCTATTTCTTTAGAGACATACCTTGTTAACAACCAATTACTTAATTAATTGAGTTTTCTCTAAGTCTATTCCTACCACACCATATGAGATATGGCATAGTAAGAATCTAAATTTTAGTCACCTCAGAATTTAGGGATGTCCGGCCCATGTCGAACGATAATAAGTGGATAAGTTAGAGAGTAGGTCTATAAAAGCTCGTTTCATAGGGTATCCACAAGAGTCTTTGAGATACTATTTTTATCTTCTAAAGGATCATAATGTGATTATAAGCCAGCATGCCATATTCTTAGAAAAAAGATTTATCCGAGATGGAGGCAATAGGAGGAAAATTAAGCTTGAAGAGAGTGTCTCTAAAGAATAATAAGTCATAGAACCTAAGGAACCCATTCCACCTCGTAAATCCACTAGGACCTCACATCCTCCTAAAAGGTACATCGATATGCTGATAGAGGTTGTAGAGAAAATGTTCCTCATGGATGATAAGGACCATGTTGATGATCCTAAAACCTATGATGAGGTGATTCAGACATCGACTTCAAGAAATGGTTGGAAGTGATGAGATCAAAGATTGACTCGTTGCACACCAACCAAGTCTGAACCTTAGTAGATCCATCCGAAGGAATAGTTTCTATTGGATGCAAATAAATTTTTAAGAGAAAGATCAGTTCGAATGGAAAGGTGAAGATCTTTAAAGCTATGCTTGCGGCTAAAGGTTATAGTCGACGTGAAGGCGTTGACTATCAGGAGATCTTCTCGTCAGTTGCCATGTTAAAGTCCATTCATACACTGCTTGCTGTTGTAGCGGCTTATGACTATGAGACTTAGTAGATGGATGTAAAAATTATCTTTTTGAATGGATATCTTAAAGAAGATATCTATATGGAGTAGCCTTTGGGTTTCACGTCCAGTGATGAAAATCATAAGGTCTGCAGGTTGTAAAGATCTATTTATAGACTAAAATAAATATTTCAAAGTTGGAATACTCATTTTAATGATGTGATCAAATCATTTAATTTCATCAAGAACAAGGAGGAATCGTATGTTTTCAAGAAGATCAGTGGGAAGACTGTCACATTCCTCATATTGTACATGGACGACATCCTACTAATTAAAAATGATATTCCTATGATGACTTCTGTTAAGTTATGGTTGTCTAAAGAGTTCTCTATGAAAGATCTTGGAGAAGAATCCTATATTCTGAGAATAAAGGTCTATAAAGATAGATCTAAAAGGATACTTGATCTTTCACAGTAGCTAGATATAGAGAAAGTGCTAAAGCGGTTCAGCATGAAAAAATCCAAGAGGAGTCTATTGCAATTCATGCATGGAGTTCATCTCTCCAAAAAAATATATCCTAGCACATCTGACGAGATTCAGTGTATGAGCAAGATTCCTTATGCTTCTGCTACAGGAAGCTTCATATATGCTATGCTATATACTGGACCTAATATTTTTCTTGCTGTGAGTGTCACGAGCAGATATCAGTCGAACCTATGGGAGGAATACTGAATTACTGTGAAGAATATCCTTAAGTACTTGAGAAGGACTAAAGATCTATTCTTGATTTTTGCAGGAAGAGACTTACGGGTGTAGAGATACACTAACTCATACTTTATGTCTGACATTGATGATAGAAAGTCTATATCAGGTTTTATATTTTTGTATAATAGTGGTGCAGTTAGCTAGAAGAGTTTCAAGTAACCAAATATTGTAGATTCCACCATGGAGGTAGAGTATATCACCGCATTGAAGGCTGCTATGAAAAGATTTTGGTTCAAGAAGTTTGTTGCGGAGCTGGATGTGATGCCATCAGATGCCATTCTACTCTTCTGTGATAACAATGGTGCCACAGTGCTCACTAAGGAATCAAAATCTCACTAGAAGTCCAAGCACATTGAGTGATGATTCCATTTGATTTGTAAATATCCCGAGAAGAAGTTTGTCGAGGTATAGAGAGTCGACTCTATAGATATTATGGCTGATCCGCTGACTAAGCCACTGAGCCAACAGAAGACTGAAGCTCACCTTGAGAAGATGAGGCTTAGATTTATGATCAATTGACTTTAGATCAAGTGAGAGATTTGTTAGATGTATGCCCTACAAGCCAGATTGGCTGACACATGTACACTTTTTCGAGTATAATTTTATAATTGACTTGTTGAAATTAATAAAATTGGATTATTTTTTTATTCATGTTATGTGTATTTTTGTGTCCATAAATTATCCGAGGAGTTGACTTGACAATGATATGTATTCTCAAGAGTTGAGAATTTGAGGCATGTATCATTTGGGGTCAATTCCTAAATACTCTCGATCAATGGATCATCAGAAGGATGGTGAATGATTCAGATAAATTGGTGCATAAATTACTTTCTTTCTCGGATAGATAAGTCTCAAGTCTACAGTGTGGAGATGCTGGAACAAGAGTGCAGATGCTTGATAGAGATCAAAAGCATTGAGCATGATCAACACGAGAAGTCACTTGGATGGTCACCCACTCATCAGTGACTTATTCGATGTTGCAGTTGTGTAGATAGTTCTTTGACCTACAGTACCTCAACTGTTCATATGAGTGAGATTGCTATAGTTTGACTGCACAATCACTTGGTTATCTAGCCATTTGAAATCTTACGGTGTATATTGGTTACAGTAGATCCATTGTAGGAATAGAGTGTGCATCAAGATAAAATCTGTTGATCCTGGTAGACAGGGAGAGGTCCTATGCAGTTCATGAGACTAAGTCCTAAAATCCATGGCCATGGTAGGTGAATGATGGAAAGAAGTTTTCATAAGATTTCACATGGATTCGAGTCGATTGAATCTAGCATATGACGAACGAACAGTTTCGATGAGTTATCCTTGACATGCATCTTATCCAGACTTATGATAGAAAAATTGAACTACACGATAACTATACCTAGAGGTTCATCTTTATTTCTACTTGGTTGTCACTACATACTCTTAGGTGTCACTGATAGATTGTGGGATTAATAAGAATTATTTTGATAATTAATAATTCTCAATTGATTGAGTTGGAAAGAGTTTCAGTCTAGTGAAAAGAGTTTCAATGATATTGATGATGGAGATCACAATATATCCCACTATCAGACAGAATTGAATCAATGGGATTACACAAATAAGGAATTTAGTTTAGGATTGATCAATTAGGCTTGTGAAGTCCCAATTAGATTTAGATTTGAAGAAATCCTATTAGATTTAGAAAATCATACTAGCACATGGTTAAACCTAATTCTTCTTTAGACTTGAACTCCCTATTAGATAAAAATTTTGACCAAGTCAATTGCATACATTTGGATAAGGATGAGGACCAAGAGTTGGCCCTTATCTAATATTTCTTTGGGCATGGATTCTTGGAGTAAGGGATGCCAATTGTTGGCTCCCCCCTTTATTTTACCATGAATTATAAGAGACGGGGCATGCACCCCTTCTGGATGAGATCTAGGGGAGCAGGCCCATTTAGATTAGTTGCCTTGGGCTTTCAAGAGAAAGGGGCATGCTAGGGTTTTCTTTGCATGAAGTTTTAAGGAGGCGCACACTCCTTTATTGGCGTGAATCAAATGGGTCACCCCCATCTTACTTGGAATGAAATCATGAGATGATTTCAAATACTAGTTAAGAGAAGTAGAGTCCTTCTACTTTAAGGTTGCATTTGGTAGCTGGCAATCTGTCCAGATTGTTGGCAATTTAAAAAGGCCCCACCGATTATCAAGTTTGGTATGCTTTTTGGGCTGGTAATCTAGATTACCAAGTAATCCAGATTACCTCCCATAAGGTAATCTGGATTACCAGCTAATCCAGATTACCTAATCTGGATTATCAAGGGGAGGAGTGGCTATCCAGATTACCTCCCATAAGGTAATCTTATAATAAATCTTTTTGATAAAACTGCCCTCTCCCTCCCCGTGCGGCACCACCCGTGCCTCCCCCCTCAACCCTTGCAACTCCTCCCCCAGGAGGTAATCTGGATTACCAGGTAATCCAGATTACCTAATCTGGATTACCAAGGGGAGGGGTGGCTATCCAGATTACCTCCCATAAGGTAATCTTATAATAAATCTTTTTGATGAAATTGCCCTCCCCCTCCCCGTGCGGCACCACCCGTGCCTCCCCCCTCAACCCCCGCAACTCCTCCTCTGACGGCCCCTACCACCTTCGTGGCCCTCGTCGAAGGTAGCATGATGAGCAATCGAGGGGCAGGGGCGGTGGCCAAGGAAGCATAGGTGGCCGGGGGGGCAGAGGGCGATGGCCAGGGCAGTGCAGACAGTCGGGGGGCTGAGGAGGGGTGGCAGTGCGATGGGCGGTCGGGGGGCTGAAGTGCGATGGCCAAGGTAGTGCGGGCGGTTAAGGGCCAGGGAGGGGTGGTAGCATGACGAACGATCGAGGGTCAGGGGGCGATGGCCAGGGCAGCACAGGCAGCCAGGGGGCTGGGAGGGGTGGCAGCATGACAGGCGGTTAGGGGGTCGGGGTGCGGTGGCCAGGGCAGCACGGGTGGCTGGGGGGCTGGGGTGCGATGCTGGAGGCATGACGGGTGGGGGGACAAGGGGGAGGGGGGTCGGGGTGTGGCTTGCGGGGGAGGAGAAGGGAAAAAAATATAAAAATAGTTTAAAAATAATAATTTTTATAATAATAATAATAATAAGTATTAAAAATAATAAATTTTTTTGTACAATAATTTTTATCATTAAAAAATTAAATAACTAGTTTAAAAATATTAAACTAATAATTTGATTTAAGAATATTTTAAAAATATGATGTTACATTATCAGTAATCTAATTGTCATATCAAGCATGTCTATCAAGATTTTCAATAATTTTTCTGCAACATTACCTGTGTGCACCCAATACAGTAATCAACATTACTGGCAATCTATCTAGATTGTAGGTAATACAGATTATCAAATAATTCAGATTGCCATTGCCTGACAATGCACCAAATGCAACCTATGGATTTGACTAGTCAAAACCCTAAAGCCCTAGTACTCCTTATCTATATAAGATCCCCAAGTGTTAAGGACTCTCATGAGAAAATTATCTCACGCCAAAAATTGATGTGCCCCTCTTGAAAAGCCCACACCAATCTTTTCTCACGACCACCTTTCTCCATGCTACCTCCTTCTCTTCTCTTCTCCATCATGCCCATAATTGGTTTTGGGTGTCCTTGTTGTATTCTAAGCCATCTCAGTTGTTTGATGGTTTAGATCTAAACCAAGGGAAGGAAGAAAGATAGATCAAAGATCAAGGGTTGATCCAAAAGAAGATCTACACTGAGGGAAGGAAGAAAGCAAGATTCAGGATCAAGGGTTGATCCAGTTGATCAGGATCAAGAGTTGATTGCTGATCAAAGTGCATGCTAGATCTCCCTTGGAGAAGGAGGATCAATGTAAGAGGAGCATCCTAGATCGGTCCCAAGTATATATCCATAGAGATCGGATACGTATGCGGCTCTGTAGGAACGTCACCAGATTACCACGGTAATTGGATTACGATGAAAAGCTACCCACACAAGGTAAAATCTCTAATTTGATTTTTAAATTTTAGAATCTTAATTTCAGCATATGAACACTCCTGGCTATGTGTAGATTAGATCTATATTTTATATATATGCTTGATTTAAAAAAGTTTTAAATCTAGATTAGTTTAGTTTTCACTGCAATCTGATTTCTGCATGCGTATCCTCGAAGTCAGACTTCCTACACTGACGTGGGAGAAAGGGGAGGCGGGGGGGGGTCCTGTGAGCCCATCGAGGATCCGAAGGGGGGGTTTAGGGCTTGTTATTAGCAACAGCTAAATTACGTCACTAAAGCCATCACTAATCATTTAAATTATTAGCGACAGAAAGCCATCTCTAATAATAAAAATCACCATCGCTAATAACTTTATACACTTATTGTAATGGATCTAATTTCTATCATAATAAGTTGTCGGTAAATGCACTTATTAGCGATGGCTACTTGCCGTCACTAATAGCCATCGCTAATAAACTATTTTCTTGTAGTGAACTCTTTTACTTGCTTGTGACAATAGTTGAGCTTGATAAGAAGGTGTTGGCTCTTGCCTAGCCCATATCGTCCTTGAATGCAATTGAGGACTTGTAGTTTAATATAGCCTGCTGGGCATTATTCTCGATCTTAGTCTCGAAGATGTTTACCTTCAAAGCTACCTTTACTTAGTCAATTGGGTGACATCTCTCTTAAGGTAAGCAATGTGGGCACTTCAAACTTCTATTTCCCTCTCAGCCTTAACTTGCTGCTGCTCTTGCCAATGTGTGGCCTCCTTGGCTACTTTTCAGGACTCTTTTGTTACCTTCTTGGCCTCTTCGGTTGCATCCTTGGACTCCTAAAGTTCCTTGTTCATCGCCTAAACCTTGGCACAGGCTTACTCAAGCCATGGGCTTGCACATTCTAGGCAGTCTCGGAGGGCAATGATCATGTAAGTAGCCTATAGGAGATGAGAGAAACCTTGGAGAACAAAAAGAAAAGATGAAGCTAGACCCACCATTGTTGCAACAAGAGAACCAAGAGCATCGAGCTCGATGGTCACCAAACTTCCTAACTTTGCTTGTTCGAGGGAGAAGCATGGTCAAGTGATGGTGTTTGCCACCAAAGGATTGGACAAGGCTGACTTTTTAGCCAGCAAGCTCACCGATGAGTCTTCGAGCCAGTGGACTGAGCCTAAGGCCTTGAGCTTGGCTCCCCCCCTCTCGAGAACCTAAGCTCAGCACTTGGCCGTGAGCTTGCAGCTTGGGGGCCTTTACTTTTGGTTGCTCTTTTGACCTCCCTATTTTCTATTGCAAGAGACCTAGCAGGTAAGGAACTCCAGAAAGTAGAGGAGGATAGGGTGCATATCGAAAAAACTTCCTAAAAAGCATTACCTGGGCGGGGAAGCAAAGAAACTTCAACTTCTGGGAACAAAAATCATATGGGGCGGACACCATGGGGTGGGCTTCATAATTTGCCATATTTCTTTTAATATCAATCTTAAAAAATAAGTCTAAAAGTTAAAAGTTTTTTCTACTAATGGAGTTATTAACCCCATGATTAAAAAAATATGACATTCTCTTTCTTCCTCATATTTAATACATATTTTTTATGGATACATACTACATAACTATAAGATATATATGAAATAAATTAATCATTAAACAAGTTAATACACATCTATAAATAAATTGATATATAATTTTTAGAATACAGAGTTCATCAATATACAGTATATAACTAAACGATACACACTTAACAAATTAGTTATCTAGCAATCCAGTATACACATTCAAGCAAATTGATATATGATTTTTAAAATATTATGTTCACCAGTACACACTACATAGCTTGATGATATACACTCATCGAATTCTTAATACATACTATAAGCTTCTTTGATATACATCTAACAATAATCCGATCTATATCTCCAGGTAAAAAGTATATCCTAAAAATTATGTATTGATTTATTTGGAGTTATATATTAGATAATTACTAAGTATGTATTAAAGAAGTTCACTATATATATCAAAAAGCCAATGAGGGTATATCATCATACCCTATAACGTCTACTGGTGAATATGATATTCTAAAAACTATGTATCAATTTACTTGGAGGTATATATATTGGATTGCTAGATGACTAGTTTACTATGTATCACCTAGTCTTATACTATGTATTGGTAAACTTCATGCTCCAAAAAATATATATTAATTTATCTAGAGGTGTGTATTGAATTACTACTAGGTATGCATCAAAGAAGCTTACAATATGCATTAGAAAGTCAATGAGAGTATATCACTATACCATATAGTGTGTACTGCTAAATATAATATTCTAAAAATTATATATCAATTTACTTGGAGATATGTATTTGGTTGCTAGATGACTAATTTACTAGTGTGTATCATCTAGTTGTGTACTATGTATTGATGAACTCCATATCTATGTATTGATTTATCTGGAGGCATGTATTGATTTGCTTGATGATTAATTTATTTAGTGTATATCATTTAGTCATGCAGTATATAGCAATAAAAAAAATATTATAAAAATAAGGAAGAAATAAAATATCATACTTTTTCATTTTTAATTATGAAAGTAAAGACTCCATTAGTAGGAGAAATCTTTGACTTTTATGTTTCTTCTTTAAGATTGGTGTTAGAAGAAATGTGGCAAAATAGGAAACTTGTCACATATGATATTCTATAGAGCCCAACCCATATCATTTTTGTTCAACTTTTAGATTCTAAGGAGAAAGAAAATGATGATGGAAAAGGAAGAGGATGATGATGAAAAAGGAGAAGACGATACCTCTCCTATCTTTATTATGTAGTGAACAACTCGGATGTAGCCTCATGGATAGCGTAGATCGTGGCCTTCGGTTCCCCCCAAATAGAAATGCCACAAGTTCCGACCTGACATGCACACAATGTACAAAGTGGTAGTATTAAAATGCCATGTGACAAAGTATAGATTCAAAGAGATTCGACATGATTAAGGTGTAGGATTTTAGGAGCTAAAATTGAAGCCACAAATAATAGCTGCAGATTTGAAATTAAGAATTAAACATCCATCATTCATAACCAATACCATGGTAGAGCAAACAACCAAGCCACCTAATTGAGCATCCAAGTAGGCTACTTTCCTGAATCAAACTTCAGATCTCCATGCGGTCAAGAAAGTGGAGGTAGGTGATGTGGCAAAAAATAAGCCTGATAATGTGGCACAGTTGGATTCGTTCAAGTCACAATTGACATGGTGACTGAGATATGCCCTACAACCCCTCGACGTAATCAAGACAAGTCAACTCCAACCAATCTGAAAGCCAAACTGAGCAAACAAGAACCAACCGACTTCCAAGGTCACATAGCATCAGACATGTTGAATGAAGTCTCTCGCTGCTTGACCAGACAATCGTTTAGCTTGGTAATTATCCTGAGTTAGCCTAAGGTCTTTTAACTTGGACAAATGCATTAGTGCTTCATTAGAAAACTCTCTACTTTCATCATGTCGATGGTTAAAGATCATAATAATAATGAACTTGGATGATTACAGCACATGCTAAATGGCTACAGCATGATCTTAAATGTGTTACAACATATCTTAAGATAGCTACAATACAATCTTGGATGGTTATTGTACATCTCTCAGTAGTTATCATACAAGCCTAGTCCATTACAATACAACCTCTAGGGGATTCTGAACCCCATGGCTATATATGATCCAAAACCTCTATATAAAGGGTAAGAAAGAAAAGAAGACTTTCATTTTCTAATTATTGCTATCAAGTTCCTTCTCTTTCCCACACCCAACAATCACTTGCTGACTTAAGCTAGAGGGCTCAGAGCCAACACCAGCAAGTTCCCTAACTTGTTGCTATCTTGCAGATTGATGGAGATGATCCACATCAACAACCTAGAGATAAATAGCAAAACATGTAAATTACAGAACCAGAAGATGAAGTAATTTAGTTACCTTGTTTGTGCTATTATATATGTTTTTCATCACATTCTTTTGGCAAAAAAAGGAAGTGGGTGACACTACCTTCTTAGAGTAACTATTAGATGACTATTTATCAAAGGAACTAATTGATGATGTGGTGGCAAAATTTCTTTGATAAGTTAATCAAGAAAGTTGGGCATCAAATGTCTGGCATCAAATGTTTATCGATTATTCAATATCTAAGCTTGTGGTCAATGCTTGCACTAGATGGATGTTGAGGCTTTCCAGTTGGCTAGAAGGTCAGAAGATTTACATCAATTTTTATTGTCCAAGCTAGTGAAGATTGCCATGACAACTTGGGCAAGAAATGTTTTTGTTGAGGAAGGTGGAAATACCAAATTTGGGTTATCCTACTACCTAGTCAACTAGCCATTCCAGGAAAATTTTGTGCTAAGAGGCATCAGATAAGCTTTTAAACCATAAAATCCAGCCAAGTATTCTATTTAGGGAATGTTTGGTTGGAGCGAATTGGACTCTAAAATAGGAATGGGAATGAATGACTTCCATTCCAACTAGTTGGTTGGGGGGGGGTCCCATTTATTGAAAAGTTAAACTTAATTTTGTAGGTTATATTTTGATATAACAAAAGAATTGAATTACAAAAAATAAAATAAATGTATGGAGTCATTTTCTAAGAGGTGTGAGGAGGTTAAAGAGTCATTCTTGGATTGATTCTTTGACCCTTAGTAAAAGGTGTCATAATTTCATATTTTATGAAAAGGATAGTCAAGAAAAAATGCTAAGTCATATATAACTCATGTAAGGATATTTGGATGATCATATTGTGTCTACATAAACCTTTGTATTTCAGCATTTTCATAGGACCAAGAGATGAATGAAAAATATTAATGTTCTCTTTTATCACCTCTTATTTCCAACTTGAATATAAAAAAATAAAGTGACCTAGTATTCTATTTTACTTTTGTTGTTGCCAACATAGTGGTAGTAGAGCCATAGAAGAACTCAAGAAATGGCTAGTGGAAGTCTTCCAATTCCCTATCTCACCAACAATTTTCAGAATTAAAGGATCCAATGAAGGCACTATTTAGCTCACAAGACATTTGGGAGGTTGTTGATAGAGGCTTTGTGGAGCTTTAAGATGAGACCATTTTTCATGATAAATTAAAGGAAGGTATTAAGAGACTTAAGGAAGAAGGACAAGAATGCCCTCTGCATCATTTATGAAGGCTTAGATCAAGTTGCATTTGAGAAGGTTGCTATTGCCATCACCTCCAGGCAAGCATAGGAAATGCTCCAAGATGCCCACAAAAGTGTTGAGAAGGTGAAGAAAGTTCACCTCTACATATTGTGAGGTGCATGTAAAGCCTTGTAAATGAAAGATACAGAGTCCATTTTAGAGTACTTTACAAGGATGTTAGCTATTGTAAATCAATTAAAAAGAAATGGTGAGATGATGAATTATGCTCAAGGTGTAGAGAAAATTCTATACTCATTAGATGCCAAGTTTGACTATATCATGGCAACCATTGAAGAGTCAAAGGACCTAGAGTCAATGACTATGGATGAACTAATGAGATCTCTCAAGTTTCCTGATCAAAGATTTCATAAAAGGAAACAAAGATCTGCTAGAGCATGCCCTTCAAAGCAAACTCTCTTTGAAAGAATGATAGAAAGTCATAAGAGGTGAAAGGAGTAATGGAGGTCATGGCTGATGTCATAGTTGAAGCCATGATGGAGCTCATGGATGTAGCTGAGTACAAGGTGGACATAGTAACCATGATAGTGATGATGACTTCTATTATGTCAAGGCTCTAAGGTGCTGATGTAGCTGATGATGAAAGTGAGGACCACGATGCTGGGACATTAGATCAGGCCTGAAAGTCTACTCAAACTGGAGGAGATGGTGGGAGCCTCCAGTGGGGGGCTCTCTGATACTTAAGTCAGTCAGAGCTTTGAGCATAGAAAAAAAAAGAGAGTAGGTTTCTTGAATTAGCATACTAGAATCCTCCTCTTGAGGGTTCCCTTTTTATCTTTTTATATAAGAAGATGTCAGAGTTTGTTATTCCTTAACCCATAGGTTGTTAGGTCTAAGCCTATAAGTTGTTAGTCGTGGATGTCTGTTATACCCATGTGGCCACATTTCGGGAGCTCGTTGGGAGATTCTAATTACTTTTTCATACAGCAAATAGAGCTGATGGGATGAGGTCGGTGCATAGCCAAAAGTGTCATCTTATTTCATTTCACATCAACGTGGTTTGCAGTACTTTATCCTTGATGATCGATGATATCCAGTCCCGGAGGTCAATAAAGCTTGCGGGTTTCATTCCCATGGGTGACAGAGTATCGACCAAGAGGTCAATCATGCTCTAATTTGGGGGTCGAAGGGTTGCCGAGCTGGTGTGATCATTTTACCACAACATCTTCGATGAATCGATGGTGCCTATCATCATTTCTGTGTTTCCACCATCCTAGGGCTGCGGAGGATGAGTCCCAAGAATCACGATTGAGGTGGCACAACCCCATAACACTTACCCCTCACTTTCTAGTCCGAAGTGGTGACTTCAGGCTTGGAAAGTAATCTTCAGGGATGACATATCCCCAAGGCCTGATCAAGTAAATGAATCTGAGCTGTTAACTTTCAGGAGGTTCATTGCGCTGTCCCATTTAGTATTGATTTGCCGCTTCACAAGTCGGGCCATAATGATTTGGGGAGACTTGGCACTTCAAAAATCTCAGTGCATTAATGAAGCATGGGCAGCTCTAGGTGGTCCATTAATTCAATCTTAGAAGGCCAAGGGCTGATAGTTGCTGATAACCAGCTCGAGAACAATTAGCATAGCTTTCAGGGAATTAACTCTAGGAATTACTTTTGAGCCTATCAAGATTTGCCATATGTCGGGGTGCAAGGATTTTCCAAGATTTCTTCTGAAGGTTATCTGCAGAACTGAAGAGTTGTGTAGCTTGTCATTTCAAGGGTGGCTGTGTTTTGGCCATTAGGTGGCCCCCAATGCCATGCTGGATTTATATAAGGAGGCAATTCACTTGGCAGGATTTCACCAGTCTAGCCTCTCTTCCTTCTATAGATATTCATCAGAGCCCCCTCCTCTTCTATACAATCATGATGCCATTAAGTGGTCCGTGAAGTAGCTGGTCAAGGAGAGAATGACCATCATCCATGGGGAATCCTCATCCAAGAGAGCGAGGACCATCGAGTTGGGGCAATTCCCTATCGTTGCCTAGGAGCCAGCTTGCACCCCTCTATCGAGCCACAGCCTAGCTCCCTCTGTGGTGTGTAGGATTAGCCCTTCCTGACTTGGTGGGGATGTTATGGCTTTCGATTCTTCCTCGTAGATCTAAGACATGGTTTGGGACCATTGCATCAATGACTTTAAGGCTTTGGTAGAGTATGAGGAGGAGGTCATCAACATTGCTACTACCACCTTTATCCAGGGCTTCAATGATTGCAAGGTCCACATGAAGCGGGTGGTCCCGAAGCTGGACCTCAGATGTCTCTTTCGTAGCAACAATGATGATGAAGTGGGGGTCTTCTCTTCAAATGAGAAATAAATTCTCACCCATCTTGTATTTACTTTTTTTGGCACCAAGGCACCTTCTCTTTTTAAATATTAATGAAAAGAAACTTGATTTTACTTGAGCGATTATACTTTTGATGGCTGCTCTGAAGCCTCCTCAGTTTTTAAATCTTGACTAAGTCACTTGCTTCAGAGGAAGTCCAAGCTCTTTTGGCAAGCTATTTTTGTCGGTTGATTTGTCTCCAAAATTTGTTTTCATATAAATTCTAACAATTGTAGAGATCTTAGCCTGGATATCTGTTTGTTGTCTAGCTGCCTTATCTGTTGGTTGTCTCTTTCGGATGGGGGCTATCACTGAGTTGTATTCTTTGTAGATTTTTGAAGGCCACATTGACTTTGCTGGGCAAGGTCTGCCAAGTCAATGGTTTCAGTGATATTCTCTGACTAATTTTGAAGATTCCAATTTAGGGGGTCCTAACTTGGGACAGGATGTCTCCTTCCCATCGTCAAGTCGTCTTTGACTCGATATTTGGAGGTCTCGACCTAAGCTGAGATATCTCTGAGATTGGTTTGCAAAGATCCTGACTAGGGTCAGGATATCCCCATCTCACCGTCGAACAACTCCCGACCTGATCATTGGAGCTCCCTACCTAAGAGGAGATATTTCCAAATGTTTGCTTGTGGAGGTCGGGTAGCTTATGACTCTTGTTTTTTGGGATGTTCTAACTTAGATCAGGATATCTCCTTATCGTCAATATTTTGTCGACTAGTATTCGGAGTCTCAACCCCTAAGCCAAGATATCCCCGAGGGATCGGTCCATCAATCTAGCCATCAGGGTTCAGATGAATGCCTGAATATCCCATGGTTTCATTGCTATCACTGATGACTTGGCTGATTCTAATGTTCAAGGCTTTGGGTAGGCCCAAAATATCTTGAAAAACTATCTCCGAAAGGGTCATGCCCATGGGAGCCCAAGAGAATCACGCATTTAATGTTGGTGTATCCCAATAAAGATGGGTTGTGGGAACAGATGTCTGGGAGTTTGACCATCAGAGGGCATACTCATCGAGGCCATTTATTCAATGATACCTACCACACAGTCAGTGGAAGTGGTTGGGAGCATTCAATTCTGGGTTCCGCTATAAATAGGCCTTCCATAGAATCAAGGCGGTCATCTTCCGGTGACTCTACGTAATGTGGTGGAGTTGCTTCATCCATCACTAGGGGGTAATTGGCACTTCCTTCCTATCAGAGAAGTCTATACCCCCAATCAAGCGACCATCAAGTACCTCAGAGAAGCACACTGGCACGAGGTTTGATTTGGTATGGGAGGAATTAGAAATATTTGCAGCCCTGATAAAGGAGTCAGATCGATGATCATCAGGGGCTGCTTCAGTGCCACACTCCAGAGAGGGATCTTCCATCTTTCCAAAGGGAGGCTCCTTACCCACTAGCTAAAACGGTCTCCCAGTGGTCTCTAGGAGAATATCCTAGAAGTGGATGGGTCCTTGGGAGGGGCATTGGTTACACCCTCCCTAATATCTTTTCATGAGGACCGTCGTTCCCCACCGATGGGGGTCCTCTCACCTAAATGTCTCTAAGAACCTCGAGGCACAGCTTAGGTTTGTCAAGAAGACCGACGATTGAGGATGTTTGTGGGGCTACCACTTTGAAGCTTTTCTTCCTCGGTTGTTGTTGTCTTTGTACCAATAATGTTGCCTTTGTATAAGAAAATACTTTCTTTATCTAATGAATTATTTTCTTCATTTGTCACACTATTGTTTCTATTGTATTGAGTTGTTAGAACTCTTTGCATGTGTGAGACCTGTTTGACTCACCAAAGGATGATAGCTTGTCCAAAGAAGTCATCATCGATACGAGCTACGCTCGATGCACCCATAGGCATGGAATGAGGGTTAGGACTGATGTTGACAAATCCTACGCTCGATGCATCCATAGGTACGGAGCATAGTTCAAGGCCAATGTTGATACGGACTGCTTCCAACCTATCCGTAGGTGCAGATTGATGATTGAGGCCAACTAGGTAGTGGGGGTTGATATGACACCCGCTCAACCTCCTCATCGATAGGGGTGGACCAAAATGGTGGTCTCCACTCGACCTACCCTTCAATAGAGAGTGGACCTAAATGGTGGTCTCCAACTGACCTTCCTGTTGATGGGGAATGGATCGAAATTGCAGTCTCCACTCGACTTGCCTATCGATAGGGAGTAGACTGAAATGGTGGTCTCCACCCGACCTACCCATCGACAGGGAGTGAATCTAAATGGCAATCTCCAGTCAACCTACCTATCATTAGGGAGCGGACTGAAATGGTGGTCTCCAATCAACTTGTTGGTCGGTAGGGAGCAGACCTAAACGGTGGTCTCCACTTGACCTACCCATTGGCAAAGAGCAAAACAAAATGGCAGTCTCCACTAGACTTGGCCGTCGGTAGGGAGTCGATCGAAATGGTAGTATCCACTCGATCTGCCTGTTGGTAGGGAGTGGACCGAAATGACAGTCTCCACTCGACTTGCCCATCAGTAGGGAGTGGATCGAAATGGTTTTGCTTGACCCACTTATAGGCAGGGAGCGATGTTCGAGGTCGGTGTTGATACAATCTATGCTCGATTTGCCCATAGGCAAAGAGCACTGCTTGATAGTTTTAGGTCCCCAGAGGGTAATCCCCTTAAGCATCATCTGATCATTTCTTGCTCATAACAAGAATTCACAGAAAGGCAATTTTACTAATGAAAATAAGTGGTTGCAAGCCTTACTGGTGGCCTCAGTGTTCCTGGCCCCTAACATAGGAGTGGTATTAATCTAATTTCTCATCTCCCCAGCTAATTTTGATATTCGAGATCATGTTGATGATGCCAGCCATTGGATGATTGTTGTTGTTGTTGTCCTCATCAGTCTGGCACTAGAGCTACCCCTCAGGGACTCGACCCTCCTACTTTCGAACATATTTATCGAGGTCGCCTCGATGGATAAAATCTTTGATCTCATCCCTCATCTGGAGGCACTCTTCAATGTCATGATCATGATCGTGGTGGAAGTGATGGTACTTCTACTTCTTCCACTGAGTTGATGGGGTCCTCATCAATGAAGGTCAGTGAAGGTAGTCTTCACCCTTTATCTCCATAAGTATCTGGGCTCAAGAGGTGGTCAATGGTGTATAGCTATTATAGCATCAAGGTGGACTCCTTGCCCTTGGTCCCTTTGATAGTCATGAGAATTCAGCTTCAACTTGGGTCGGATTCGCATTCTCCCATGCACATTTCTTTTTGGTGGTCTGACCTATCTCTTACCGATGTGCAATCCAGCCGTCTTTAGCTCACATGTGCTTATGGGCCTGGGCAAAGAGGTCAGCATAGTCCTTTAGATAAGTCTTATCGAGGGAGTAGATGAGGTGCTCATTGCAGAGGCCTCATTTTAGGGCCGACATGGCAATGACCTCATCTGGATTGCGGACCTCCAACATGGCTGTATTGAGCTGCACCACATAGTCACATAGAGATTCTCTCTCTTCATGATGAAAGGAGAAGAGGCTATTCGAGGTCCTCGATTGGATCCGACTATTGCCAAAGTGAGCCATGAACTAGCATCCAAATTGCTCAAAATAAGAGATGGACTCTAATAGAAGTCCGGTGTATCAGATTCATACTATCTTCTTCCAAGTTGCTAGGAAGGCAAGGCAGAGGAGGGCGTCTGTAGCATCTTGGAGCAACATGCGGGCTTTATAGCTCTCCAAATGATCTAGGAGATCGGTGGAGCCATCATACAATTCCACCATCAATATTCTGAACTAACTTAGGATTAATTTCTGAAGGATAGAGTGGATAAGGATGGCCTAGAACTGAAGCTGATGGTGTTGTCGTTCCCCTTGCCGCCCATTTGGACCTCAGTGAGTCGGTGCTCGATCTCGTGCATCTTCCACTTAAGTTCCTCAACTTGGTGAGATCGTTCTGATCGGGGAGCATAGTTCAACATCAAATCTCCTCTGAAAGAAACTAGGGATCATCGGTAGTGTCTACCATGGGCAGACCCATGATGGAAGGGTGGCTGCCGATTGGGATAGATCGATCGATGCATCTCTCAGGGAGGATTCTCCCAGACCGAAGATTGGTTTCAGTGGTTGTGCTGAGATGGCACCATCAGGAGAGCGGATTGCTATCACTCCATAGCCTACTGCAGGTGCTGGATGGCATTTGTCCATGCCTGAACCTGATGGACTAAGTCATCGAACTGCTGGGGCTCCACCATCACTAGCAGTTGCTCTGGCTCCATCTGCCCATGTGAGACAGGTGATTGGGCATCTCCACCTTGGCTTCACCAAATCGATGGTCAATGGGAAGCAATGGAGCGGTACAGTATACTCTCTCTTTGATTAGGTTGTTGGGTCCTTCCTCTAGTACTTTTGCATCAAGGCTTTCGGATGCTGATGTGGCTAATGACGGGGGTGAGGACTGCGGTGCCGGAACACCGGATCGGGCCAGCAAGAAAGGAAAGTCCACTCATATCGGAGGAGATGGTGGGGGCCTCCAGTGGGGGATGCTCCAATGCTTAAGTCTATCAAAGTTTTAAGCACAGAAAGAAAAGAGAGAGAGTATGATTTCTTGAATTAGCATACAAGAGTCCTCCTCTTGAGGGTTTCTCTTTTATCTTTTTATATAGAGAGGTATTGAAGTTTGTTATATCCTAACCTGTAGGTTGTTAGGCTTGAGCCTATAAGTTGTTAGTCGTCGATGTCTGTTATACCCATGTGGTCATGTTCTGAGAGCGTATTGGGAGATTCCAATTGCTTTCCTATACAGTAAGTGGAGCTGATAGGATGAGGTCGACGCATAGCCGAAGTGTCATCCTATTTCATTCCGTATCAATGTAGTTTGTAGGACTTTATCCTTGGTGATCGGCAATATCCTGACTTGGAGGTCAGTGAAGCTTGTGGGTTTCATTCCCATAGGTGATAAAGTATCAACTCAGAGGTGATCATGCTTTGATCCAGGGGTCGGAGGATTGTCGAGCTGGAGCGATCATTTTTACATAGCATTTTTGATGAACTTGATGGTGCATGTTATCATTTTAATGTTTTCGTCATTTTGGGGCTTCCGAGGATGAGTCCCGAGAATCACAGCAGAGGTAGCAGGACCCCATAACAACTTTAAAAGAGAACAAGGAAGAAGAGGTTCTTTTAAAAAATATGACAAATCTAAAGTTTATTATTACAATTGCAAGAAGTTTGGTCACTTTGCATCAGAATGTTGACATGATGACTCTAATCAAATTAAAGAGAAAGCTAATTGAGTTATAAAGAGGAATGAAGAAGAGCCATTCCTTTTGCTAGCATATGATGAGGATGAGTCCAGCTAGTAAGATATATGATTCCTAGACACCGGTGCAACCAACTATATGTGTGGAAAAAGAACTATGATCATAAAGCTAGATCAAACAATGGGTGGTCAAGTTATTTTTGGAGGCTTATCAAAAATTCCTACATAAAAAAAAAGGATAAAACCCTAATTTGCTTGAAGAATGGAAATTATCAATTGCTCTCTAATACCAATTATGTGTCGGATATGAAGAATAATATTTTTAGCATGAGACAACTCTTCGAAAAAGGCTATGATATACATATAAAAAATTGTAGTTTTTTAAAAAGAAATCAAAGAAACAAGTTGATTGCAAATATTGAGATAGCAAAAAGTAGAATGTTTATATTAAACATCAAGCATGAAGTTGCTATCTACTTAAATACTTGCATGAAAGATATTAGTTGAATTTGGTATTTCAGATTTGGACATCTTAATTTTAGTGGTCTGATGTTGTTATCAAGTATAAAGATAGCAACAGATTGCCCTATATAGATCATCTAGAGCAATTTTGTAAAATCTATATTCTTAGCAAATGTCCTAGGAGGAGCTTTCCAAACAAAGGCATCTTATCATGTAAAGAGGCTACTTAAACTTGTCTATACCGATATGTGTGGATCTATTATACCATTTTATTTTAGTAGGCACCATAATTTCCTTATTTTCATTGATGATTACACTAGAAAGACATGAATTTACTTTTTAAAGAAAATATCTAATGCATTTGATGTTCTCAAAAAGTTCCAAAACATATATAGATAACTAAAGTAGCTTCTCCATCAAAGCATGATATTTGATCAAGGTGGCAAGTTCACATTCAAAGCCTTTGAAGATTTTTGTGAAGAGCTTAGCCTCAAATATCTTTTGATAGCTCATTATCCCCTCCCCCTCCAAATAAAATTGCTTCATCGAGAGGAAGGATAGAACTATTCTTAATATGGTCTGAAGTATGTTGAAGAGCAAGGATTTGCCTAAAGAGTTATGGGCTGAGGTGGTAGATTGTGCTATCTACCTGTTGAATAAATATCCCATAAGAAACCAAGAGAAGAAGACTCCATAAGAAGAATGGACTGAGAGAAATTCTACATGAAAAATATCATAATAGAAGATATATTATTTATTTTATTTTTTTTATTATAGGATATTAGGACATCCGACTCTCATCCACCAACTATTGGAGAGGACATACAGGAGCAGGAGGAGGATGAGAAGGATCTTACATGATTTTTTTTTTATATGTATGTAATTTTGATATTTGTAAAGTAGTATAAACTTATAAAATTATATAATTTATATTTTTAATATAATATAATTTTATATTTATAATTTTATTAAATAATTATTATTTTATTTATAATAAATTTTAAAAATATTCTTGCTTATTAATATGATTAAAATAGATTTTAAAATATTTAATTATAATTTTTTTTAAAAATAAAAATTATTAGCGACGTCATTAGCGATGGCAGATGCCATCGCTAATAATTTTTTAATTTATTAAAAAATTATTAGCGATGACAATGGCCATTGCTAATAGTTTTTTGATATTTTAATTAAGAAAAAATTAAAATTATTAGCGACGGCTTTTGTTGCTAATATCATTGCTAATTACTATTATTAGTGATGGTGAGACTGCTGTCGCTAATCACCATCATTAATAACGGTAATTAGTAATGAGGTTATTTTTGTTTGATTTTTAGCGATGGTGTTTCGTCATTAATACTATTAGTAACGTCAAAATGACTATTAGCGACAGTAGTTAGCCATCATTAATAATCTATTTTTTTGTAGTAACTAGAGAATAATCTCAAAATATTTGAAGAGTTCAAGCAAATCGTGATTCAAGAATTTAAGATGATAGATATCGGCCTCACATCTTTGTTGGTTTAGAAATTAATTAAATCAAAGAAGGCATCTTGCTTTCTCAAGAAGCTTATGCAAAGGAGATTCTAAAAAGTTTCAAAATGAAAAATTACAAGCAGATTGGTCCATCAATGGATTATAGCATCAAATTATGTAATATGATGAAAGAACAATGGTCAACTCTACTCTCTACAAGAGCTTGGTTAAAAGCTTGAGATACTTGACATGCACTAGGCTAAATATTATTTATATATTTGGTGTAATGACTGCTATATGCAGGAATCAAAGTCTATTCATTAGAAGACTGCAAAAGAAATCCTCGACTAGATCCAAGATGCAATTAATCATGGTTTATTTTATATATCTTTGAATAACTTTCATCTTGTTGGTTATTCAAATATTTATTGGTGAAAAGATTTGGATGATAGAAAGTACACTACAAAATTTTATTTTTATATAGGAAATACAGTATTCACATGATTTTCCAAGAAGCAATCAATTATTACTCTCTTAATATGTGAAGCTGAGTATATGGCAACATCATCTTATGTTTCTCATGCTATTTGGCTAAGAAAGCATCATCTTGTGAAGCTAACAAGGTTTATATTGACAACAATTCTACTATATATTTGGCTAAAAATTCAGTTTACTATGAAAGGAGCAAGCATATTGATGTTCACTTTCATTCTATGTGAAAATATGTGAATAAAAAGAAAACTAAAGTTGTACACATTAAGTCTCATGATCAGATAGTCGATATCTTCACCAAATCTCTCAGGGAAGATTATTCTACAAGCTTAAGATTCTTCTTGGAGTGATTGATTGAAGAAAATTACGTTTGAGGGGAGGGAGGGGTGTTGAATAACTAAACTTAATTTCATAAGTTATATTTTAGTGTGATAGAAGAAATAAATCATAATAAATAAAATAAATATATGGAGTCATTTTGTAAGAGGTATGAGAAATTTAAAAAGTCATTGCCTGATTGATTCTTTGACTCCTAGTAAAAGGTGCTGTAACTTCACATTTTTATGAAGGGAATAGTCGAGAAAAAATGCTAAGTTATATGTAACTCATATAATTTGATATTTGAAGGGTTATATTATATCTTTATAAACTCTTGTACTTCACCATTTTGGTATGACCAAGATATGAATAAAAAATATCAGTGTTCTCTTCTACTATCTCTTTTCACTTCAAATATAAGAATTAGAGTGACCTAGCATCCCATGTTGCTTCCACTATTACCAACACTATTCCCATTCCAATTCGGGGGTAGTAGAAATGCTCCAATTCCCCAAAATCCAATCCCTACATTTTTCAAGTATTCAAATCCTATTCTGATTCCAATTCTTATTCCGATCGTGAACCAAATGCATTGGAGGATATATATGGCCATTTTGATTCCTGTTCCAATCAATTCTGATTCCGATTCTGGTCGCAAACCAAACATGCCCATAATTTGTTATAGTCTATAGTCCTAGGGCTTGCTTCCTAGTTCTGTGGTCTTGAATTAGCCCAAGAAAACTTCATAAGAATACCAGATATGCAGAAAGATTGGAACGGTAGATGATGCATGGTGAAACTATCAAAATGCCCCTGAAGTGGAAGAAGAAAAGGATCATGCTTTTTCTTGAAGTCTTCACTGATGATATAATCACTGATTCAATGGCATTGGTCTTAGCTCGTTCCTTGGTTTTGGTTCTCATAGTCTGCAACCAATGGTTGTTGTTGGGTATAAAATACCCCCAGCCGAAGTTCGTGATACGAGTGACTCTCTGAGGATTCTACCGACTTCCGACCTTCGGCGACATCTTTCCGAACCTCTCTGGCGGCCGAGCCTCCGCAACACTCCCAAGTTTTGCCGACGGATAAGCCCCCACCAGCATCGACCGGATTCTTCACGACGGACGGACTCCACCCAAGTTTTCACGATGATCGACCACCTTCTAGACTTCGTCCGGACTCCTACGGGAGCTGGACTTCATCTCCGACTCCAGCTGCAGGAAGACTTCGCCCGGACTCCTACGGGAGCCGGACTTCATCCCTGACTCCGGCTACAGGAAGACTTCGTCCGGACTCCTACGGGAGCTGGACTTCATCTTCGACTCCAGCTACAGGAAGACTTCATCCGGACTCTTACGGGAGCCGGACTTCGTCCCCGACTTCAATTGCAGGTAGACTTCATCCGGACTCCTACGGGAGCCGGACTTCGTCCCCGACTTCAATTGCAGGTAGACTTTGTCCGGACTCCTACGGGAGCCGGACTTCATCCCCGACTTCAATTGCAGGTAGACTTCGTTCGGACTCCTACGAAAGCCAGACTTCGTCCCTGATTCTAACTGCAGGTAGACTTCGTCCGGACTCCCACGGAAGCCAGACTTCCATCCTAAATTTCTGTTGCAGGTAGATCTCACCCCGAACTCCTACAAGGGTCGGACTCCGAGCTTCTACTGCAAGCAACCCACTCTGAGTTTCCGCTGCAAATGATCTATTTCAAATTTTTACCACAAGCGGTCCGTGCCGGATTCCCACCGTAAGCCTTCACCTGAGCTTCCATTATGGATGAATTCCTTTCGGATCTCTGTTGCATACAGGCCTTGACCGAGACTCCTCGACAAATGATCCCCATCCAGGCTTCTACGGAGATCGGACTCCGATCGAACTTCTATAAGCGGGCAAATGCCGTGCTCACGGAATCCAGTAGCTGGACCCCTCCGGTGGATGAACCTCTCCAGCGCCATCTGGCATCCACCACCGGTCGACCCTCTACCGAAGTCTGTGCGAAACCAGACTGCATCTGCGGAAAGCCTCGGATCGAGCTCCCACGGCAAATGATCCTCGCCTGCAGCCTTAACGCCCAAGGCACCCAACAGGATTTGCAACATCCGAGCTCCTCTCGGATGGATGGCTACCTCTCTCCGCCAGGCACCTCAACCGAACTTCGGCCGGCAGGCCTGGACCCCCTGGCAGCCCACAGTAATGGCCACGACTCTGCTCTGCTTCTTGTGATGGATCCCACGGGGCTCCATCACTCCCTGGCAGGCCTCAGTAACGGCCACGACTCTGCTCCACTTCTTGCGATGGATCCCATGCAGCTCCATCACTCCCTGACAGACCACAGTAATGGCCACGACTCTGTTTCACTTCCTACGATGGATACCGCACGGCTCCTCCACCCTCTGACAAGTCACGACAACGGACGCCACTCCACTCCCCGCAACAGACTCCACGTGGCAGGTCCCGGTGATGGCCACGATTCCACTCCACTACTCTTCACAACAAACTCCTCCTGACCCCGAGCGGCCCACTGCCAGACGGTTACAAACATCGCTATCAGTCTGTTGCACCCTCCGCCTATAAAAGGGGGACCCCAGATACATTATTTTCTAAGCTTTAATTTCTATCCCAAAACTCTGCTAAAATTTTCGTTCGAGCACTCCATTCTTGTTAAGGCAGAGAACTGACTTGAGCATCGGAGGATCTTGCCGGAGCACCTCCAACTCTGGTTTAGACTTCCTTTGCAGGTCCCGGTGGTGACCGTGACTCCTTCGACTCCAACTTCTCCGACGCAGGCAGATTTTTGCACCAACAGGATTGGTGCTAGAGGAAGGGGCTGTGTCTTTGCAGTACCTTTGTTCTTAAAGGAGCGCTCAACGAGACCACCTCCGGTCATCTTTTCCGACATCCACTCCTCCTTCCCCCACTAGGTCTTCACCCGATGCCTCCCTGCAAAGCATCCACGCGGTGATCCACGGCCTCCACGGCCAGATCTCAGGCTCCGACTTCACCTCTAGTTTTTCAGCCTCCTCCCCCTCCTCCGGCAATGGCGGTTGGTGCGGAGCAATTCGACCTACTGGTGTAGCAGGTCAGAGGCCTCACTGAAGCTGTGCAGGCCATACAACAGCAGCAGCAGCCACAGGCATCAGTGCAACTAAAGATAGCGTCACCAGAACTCCAAAATCCAGTGGTAGGATGGGCCGCTTGGGCCAGCCGCCCCATCTTTCTCAGAAAGATGAATCCGAGGGTGGAGAGCCCTCAGTCAGATCATGATTCCACCCCTGGAAGATCTCTACCTCCATTCTGCCAGAAGACCCTCGAGACCCGTAGTCGAGAGGATTTTCTGGATCGGAGGCTCCAGGAGATGAACCGATGGATCGAAGAACTCCGCCACGCCCCCCCCACTTATGGTGAGGACATTTATACTGACCCTCCCTTTTCTCAAATGATCATGCAGGAACCGATCTCGTCGAACTTTAAGCTCCCTCAGTTTGAGAGCTACGACGGGACTTCAGATCCAGTTGACCATCTGGAGGCCTTCCGGATAATGATACTGCTTTATGGCGCACCCGACGCCATCCTGTGCCGAGCTTTTCCATCCACCTTGAAGGGAGCGACGAGAAATTGATACTCGACGCTGAAGTCGGGTACCATCTTTTCCTTTGATCAGATGAGCCATCAGTTTGTGGCTATTTTGTTAGCAGCCGGCATCTCCGGAGGGGTTCAGAGTCCCTCATCAACATCAAGCAGAGGGAGGGGGAGTCCATTCGGGCTTACGTCAACCGTTTCAATATCGCCATATTGGAGGTCCGAAACTTGGACCAATCAGTCACGATGGCCGCTCTGAAAGGCAGCCTTCAGAAGAACGACCTTCTATTCTCCCTAGAAAAGAAGTACCCCAAGGATTTTGCTGATTTGTTGGCTCGAGCTGAGGGGTACGCCCGAGCTGAAGAAGCCTTCAAGATGAAGGACGAGGAGTCCGTGAGAGAGGGCAGGTGGGAGACTCGAGTAAGCCCGCAGTCGAGAAAGGGGCGAGAGAAGCTCGGCCGCATTCTCAGACTCCCCCGGGCACAAGCACGCCCAGACTCCTCCCCAGCACGCAGACAGAGAAGCCCAGGAGCATCGAGTCCGTCGGGGGTCTCCCCCAGGGAGATTCTGCAGCTATGCCCCCTCAACGCATCGAAGACCCAGGTGCTGATGGAAGTCAGAGAGCAGCTCCCAAGGCCAGAAAGGATGTGCACGCACCCCAGGAAGTGCAATCCTAATAAGTTCTGCCTCTACCATCGTGACCATGGCCATGACATGGAGGAATGCATTCAGCTCTGAGATGAGATCGAGGAGCTCATTAGACGAGGTCGGCTCGATAGGTTCATTCGACGCCGGCCTGAGGGTAGAGAGGATCGACCAAAGGCCCTGCCGCAGCCTGAACCACCGAGGAGGGAAGAGCAGCCTGGAGATCAGCCTCCAATTGGGATCATCAACTCCGTCTCTGGGGACCTTGACAGGAAGCAGACCTTCTACAGCCCTAGGATTTGAAAAACTTGTAAATGTATTACGAACGATCCTGCTTTAAATCAAGATTCTTTTCAGACTTGCACATCTTTTCCTTTTTGGCATAGACTTGTAATGACAGGGGACGACCCCATCGGACAATGAAAACAAACCCTAATGTGGGCAAAGTTGAAAGTCTGGTTACTTTTAGACCGGATAGGAGGAGAGGCCATACAGCGCCCATATGCGCCCTCACAGCCATGTTAGGGACAGGAGGAGAACCTCGCCATAACATGAGCAAGGTCGAAGGTCCGGTTACTTGTAGACCGGATGGGGGGAGAGGCCATACAGTGCCCATATGCACCCCCACAGCCATGTTAGGGACAGGAGGAGAACCTCGCCCTAATATGAGCAAGGTCGAAGGCCCGATTACTTTTAGACTGGATGGGGGGAGAGGCCACACAGTGCCCATATGCGCCCCCACAGCCATGTTAGGGACAGGAGGAGAACCTCGCCCTAACATGAGCAAGGTCGAAGGTCCGGTTACTTGTAGACCGGGTGGGGGGAGAGGCCACACAGCGCCCATATGCGCCTCCACAGCCATGTTAGGGACAGGAGGAGAACCTCGCCCTAACATGAGCAAGGTCGAAGACCCGGTTACTTGTAGACCGGATGGGGGGAGAGGCCATACAGCGCCCATATGCGCCCCCATAGCCATGTTAGGGACAGGAGGAGAACCTCGCCCTAACATGAGCAAGGTCGAAGGCCCGGATTACTTGTAGATCGGATGGGGGGAGAGGCCACACAGTGCCCATATGTGCCCCGCAGCCCTGTTAGGAATAGAAGGAGAACCTCGTCCTAACCTGAGCTGAAACCGATCACATCAGAAATAGAGGAAGAACCTCATCTCGACACCAATTAAGGTCCGGCCATTCGAGACCCGGCAAGAAAAAAAGAAAACCTTCTCGGCGACCCTTCTATGCTACCGCGACTCCGTAAAAAGCTAGGGAGAACCCTTGCCTTAAAAAAAAAAAAAGAGAAAAAATGTGAAGGAACAGCGGCGGGCTATCCCAATGAAAAAACGGAGGCCGAACTACACTAAAAGCACAAAGGGCCTCATCTCCATAAAGGAAAAAGAGAAAGTAAGATCTACGGTCACGAACAAAAAGGCAAATCAACACGACGATGGCTAGAAACCTCCAAGCGGTGTCGACGCCGAACAATCAAAAGCACAAGAAACTCGATAATGATGACCTAATACAAAGATGAACAAGGAACCTTCGAACAATATCGACATCGCATGGGATAAAAATGAAAGAAGTCCGATGCACGACAATTCAACACGATGTACGGGTAAGGTAACAAAGACCTTTCATTTCATTAGCAAAATGTGCGTTATAGAGCCTAGAAGGCCGAAAAAAAAAATAAAAACAAAAACAACAACAACAACAATAACGACAACAAACAGACAAGCGGCAAAAGAAGACACTTAGAGGGGACGAAAGACAAAAAGAGCCCTAAGGGGGCCCGGCTTCCTCTGACTTCGAACTTTTGGCTTCGACCCTCATCAGGGAGTGCCTTAAGCTCTCGACTTCTTCTTCCAATTCCTTCTCTCTCATTAACATTTTCATATATCTCCGATGAAGCTGCTGGCTTTCGTTCTCCACCCTCGGCACCTTTTTCTCAGGACCTCAGATTTTGCCTCTGCGTCCTTGACTGCCCGCTGCTCGTATACCAGCTGGATCTTCAATTGCTGCAGTTCGGCCTTCCCCTCCCAAGGGCGACAGATAGCTCTTCTACGGTTCTTCTCAGGGATTGGAGTTCGTCGGGATCCCGAACGGGAGCAAACTGAGCTCCTTCAGCTAGCTGCCTTTGAAGGCGGGCAACCTCGGTCGCCATCCTGAGCTTCCCCTATAGTCGTCCACCTGCTTGCACCAGCCGGCCGGTATGCGTTATAGCTCGCCTCGGCATCCTGGAGCTGTTGCTGAAGGTCGGAGACTTCTTCGACCATTCCGATCGCAGTCGGCCCGAGT
This sequence comes from Elaeis guineensis, assembly GCF_000442705.2. Lineage (NCBI taxonomy): Eukaryota > Viridiplantae > Streptophyta > Magnoliopsida > Arecales > Arecaceae > Elaeis > Elaeis guineensis. The sequence continues at coordinate 116,868,604 of NC_026000.2, read as the reverse complement.
CGAAAGTCGGGACGAGCTTCCTTCCAACTGGCTAATCCTCTCCTGTGCAGCCGACAGCTCCACTCTGAGAGAGCTGATCTTGGCAGCTTGGGCCCAAGATCGTCGCTGGCACGCTTCTTATGTTCCTCGAGCTCCTTCTCGAAGTTCGCTTTCCTCCGACTGTACTCCATGATCCCCTTCACGTGGAGGTTCCGAAAGTAGGTGGCCTCCGGGTGGCCTCAGAGTGGCTCTCCCTCAACTGCGAAGTTCGCCCTCCATCTCCTTCGACCTTTTGTTAAATGATGAACTTTCTTCTTCAGACGTTGGATCGTGGACTTCAGCGGAATCCCTGTGGCAGGGGAAGCGCTTCGGCAGGACACTGCCATCGGGAGACAAAAGCGTCAAGGCGCGTCTCATTGCAGAAAGCAAAACAAAAAAAAAAAGGGGAGCAGAGTGGAGAAGCCCTCCAAAAGGAGAAACCCAATTTTATTGATTGAATGTTTCTTAAAGACAAGAGGAAAAAAAATTAATAAAAGAAAAATACAAAGTCAGAGGTCTCAGACCTCTGAAATAGGAGTTGGGGAGCTCGGTGTTCCCGGAAGGGGGCTGCGGTGGCAGTAGCAGTGGGAGAGGGACCGGCTTCATCTTCAGACGCCTCGTCCAAGAAGCTAAGGTCGAGCTCGAAAATTTTTTGACCA
>NC_026000.2:116833666-116867827 GCF_000442705.2 Elaeis guineensis | reverse complement strand
AAAAAAAAAAAAAAAAAAGAGCAGGAAGACTCCCGATCGGAGTCTTCCTCTTCTCCGATCAAGAATCGGAGTCCTAGGGCCATTGAAAGACCCTAGGACGAGCTCTATAAGAACCCTTCCCCTCTCCTCTATGGGTAGACCCTTCCGTCGCCGTCGATTGCCGGAGATTTTTCTCCGATTTTCCCGTTTGAAGCCGCGACTCCTCGACCAGTGTTCGCCGCGATTTCTCGCCGGTGGGGGTCACCGGAGGTTGTGGTAAGGTCTCCCTCCTCTCCCTCTCTTCTCTCCCTTCTTTCCCGTGCCTGTGTGCACGATGGCCGGCGACGGGTGTCGCCGGATTTAGTTGGAAAAAGAAACCCCCCTGTTCGCCGCCTCTTTCCTCTGATTTTCCGACGCCGACGGTCACGCCGACCGCCGGCCCTGGTCTCTCCGAACCCGGGAGAGTCGGCCGTTGCCGCCGGCCACCTCCGGCCATGAGATGGCCGTGATCGGCCGATCAAGGCACGGGGACCTCTAGGTCCCCTGTTTCGGCCCAATGAAAGCCCGGGAAGAAAAGAAGAAGAAGAAGAAGGAAAAGAAAAAGAAAAAGAAAAAAGAAGAAGGAAAAGAAAAGAAAAAGAAAAGAAAAAGAAGAAAAAGAAAAGAAAAAGGAAAAAAAAATAAAATAAAATAATAATAATAATAAATAGGATTTTCTCTCCTCTCTCTTTCGTGAAGAAAAAAAAAAGAGAGAGAGAAAAGAAAAGAAAAGAAAATTATTAAATTAATTAATAAATAATGATATAAATAATAAAATATGAGAAAGAGAGTTTCTCTCTCTTTCCTCTCTCTCTTCAGCCTGAACTAGTATTTTCTCTCTCTAGAATTGGACTTTCTCTCTACTTTCTCTCTCTAGAATTCTCTCTCTAGATTATCTCTCCTAAGATTTCTAGAATTTTGAGAAGAATGATGATGAATTTAAATGATCCTCGTGATGAATTTTTGATCCGTGATCGTCGGACGGTACACCGACATCCACTTTGATCAGATCAAGTATTTTTAGATTTTATTTCTCATGATCTTATTGAATTATCCACATGATAATTTTAGCATGATTTGATCTAATCGATCAGAATTTGTTGAATCATATTGTCTGAAAAATTCAAGATGAGTTTTCTCTCTCTAGAATTTTCTCTCTCTAAAATATTTTCTCTCTTGATTGATTCTCTCTCTAAAAAAAGGTTAGTGAATGAAAATTTTTTTTAATAAGTCTGATCTGATTCTAATGAAGAACCCTAATCCATGATTGTCAGACAGCATACTGGCACCCACCTTAATCAGACCATGAATCTTTAGATTTGATCATCCATGATTTCGATCTAGCCATGATTTGATTTGATCATGATTGATTTCACCAATTGAGATATTAGACCAATCGTAATATTGGATTGTGTCACTTGATCAATTCGAATTGTACCTCATGAATTCTCTCTCTCCACTTGATTTTATGAAATCGATGAAGAAACCTCGATCCTATCACTTCGAATCTGATTTGATCTGATAGTCAAACTTTGGATCATTTAGGTCCTAGTTAGATTTTGATTAAATAAAATTAGATGATCGGACCCAATCTAAACCGTTGAAATATGGTATTCGTATTCTTTCTAATTATTGAAATTGATTCTGTATAGGATTGTGGATATTTGATCATGGGATATCGCGATATGATCTACGAACAGAATTTTTGGAAGAAAATTTATAGAATTATGTGGATTTATTGGAATACGTTTGAGGTAAGTAGTGTTTACTTTTACTGAATTTATTTGGTAAATTATGAATTAAATAAATTTATGCATATTTGTGATTGAAATTATTTATTGAAATAATTATTGAAATTATTTATTGAAATAATTATTAGAATTATTTATGATGAAAGTTAATTATAAAAAATTATTTATTGAATGATGTTATTTGCTGAGTAATTATTATGATGATATATGATCTCAAAGAATGTTATAATTGATTTTACTCGAATATCAATTAATTTTATTATTCTTGAAAATAATATATGAATTGGAAGACAATATGAAATTGACAACTTAACTGTGTTGAGGACCCCGCCAATGGGGGCATATATGTTGGCAATTGACTGTCCTGAGGATTTATGTCGCCAGTGAGACCAGCGACATGTCGCCAGATAGACCAGCGATAAAACTGTCAGTTAGACCAACGGTTCCAAAGGACTTGGCTGCCAGATGATTCGCAGCCCACCGCAAGTAGATACGCGGTATTATGACCCTGCCACAGGGATAATATGGTCATAGTCATGGTTGGTAAGAAGAATTTAAGAAATTGATGAATTTAAGAAGAAAAGCATAATTGGAAATTATAATGAATTGACTTTTATATATGATTGACAGTATGATTATGATTTCATGAAATTACATATTGATTTGTGATGCATAGTATTATTTGCCTGATTATTCAGTTAAAAGTATACACTGCTTACTGGGCTATTTAGCTCATGATAAGTTTTATGTTTTTCTTACAGATCCAGAAAATTAGCATGATGTGGGATTTCGGTTGGGAGAGCGATTAGAGATGGAATTAACTCATTGATTTAGGATTTTCTCAGAATTGATTCAAGACCTTTAGTTTTGCTTTTAGTATTGACATTGTCAGACAGTTACTTTCTTTTGAACACTTAGTTTTGATTTGTTATTTGAACCAAGGTTTGATTATTGAATAAAAAAAAAAGAAAATTTATTTAACTATTTGTGAAGATATCATGATGAGATGCGTTGCATGCTTATGGAAAAAGTATTCCATAAGTATGCGGCGGTTGCCATGACCCTCGATTCAAATCTCGGATCGAGGGCGTGACAATTAATATGGTATCAGAGCATAAGTAGATGAATTATGAAACATAGAATCAGATATAGAATGGGTGTAAGTGGATAGACACCAGGGACATTATAGTGTAGATCTTTAATGATTGTAGTGGGAGAAATATTTAAAAATTTTGATTAAACATTGAGATTATGTATAAAAAGATCGCAAGAGATTATGACATATAGAATTTAAAATATGATGGATGATCTATTGATCACGATATGATTAGTTAGATCTTGATCGAAAGTAATCACAAAAGGATTGACATAAAATTTTATTATGCATTGTGGTTATTAATTTGATCATTGGTTATTCAAGTGAATCGTAAGTTCAAATTCAATGTGAAAATAATACTATGATATTACTTCTAGTTGAGAAGTTGACTATTATTGACAAGATAAAGATTTGATAATAAAATATTATTCCAGAATGGGCTAAGAAAAATCTTTTATGATGCTTGATTGGAATATTTATCGAAATTGAATTCGGTATGTGGATTATATATAAAGTGGCATATTATGATGAATACATATTTGAGGATATTGCAAAGAAACCTATGTCTTATTGATGAAATTGATTTTGAGATTATAGGATATTCATCATACTGCAAGCTTTAATCATCATCCTTAGATCTAAATAATGGATCTTATTATGTCTCTTGGAGACTACATGATGTGTGTGAAATTTTAATTTAAAGATTTCATATCTAAGTTGATTAAGAGATTTTTTGATATTATTGTTGAGGTTGTTAATGAAAAATTGATATCTTCAGATTAAGATAAAAGCTCTGATTTATATTTATTTCAGACTAAGGGATCCATGTGAATTTTATAATTTAGAAATTTTGGATTTAGGAATTGATATGGAGTTCCTTTGCTTTTGTTAACGAGGTCCTTAATTGAATCTACTATTAAATGGAGATTTGATTTTTAAAGCTTGTATGATTGTTATGAAAGGATATTTGATAGATATTGAAGATTCTGATGATAGAAATTTTAGAAAAAAAAAATAACAATAATAATGATTTGAAATTCATATATATTCAGATTATGTCCAAATTTGATGGAGCATCGAAGAATTTTCTCGTTGATTTGACTTATAAAGATTTTTGGTTTGAAAATTATCGAATTGAATTGATATGAGAATTGAGATTTGATTCATATTGATTATAGTAAATCTATATGATGGTTTAAATATGATATTGGACTCAAGGGTTAATCAAGATTATTGTACACCAGTAAAGGTATGAATGAGAATCGAAAGTTAATCTTTGATTTCAATTGAAATTTGAAATTTTTGGATAAAAAAATAATTTGATCAAACTTTTTTTGGTGAACCTAAGAAATTTTGATTATTAGATCAGAGTGCGCAGCGAAAGCATGGTAATCTGGATTACTTTGAGTAAGTCAGGAATGTTGACCCTTTGAGTTAAAGAATTATGATAGATGATATGGTTTGATACAAGAAATTTATTGATATTAGAAAGAATAATATTTTAAAATTTTGAATTATTTTTGGATATCCCTAATATGATTTTCAAAAGTAGAGCTTCCACCTACTATGCTACAAAAATAATTAGCATCCTAATTCTAGGATGAGTGGACCTTTGATTTTTGATTTTAGATTTAGAATATTTAGAGATAAATTTTTTTTCTATCTTAGAATTAAATTTTATAATTCTCTATTTATTAGAAAGAATTTGAGATTATTTATCGAATGATGATTTTGATCTTAGATTAGTATACTCAAATAATTATCTCCAGGGTATAATAAAATTTGAAGTTAGAACTCTTTTGATTATTATTATTTCTCAGACTGAATGAAAAAGATTGAGGTTATCTATTGATATTGATGATTATTCTACAAAAGATGGATTGGAGTTATTTATAATTTAATTTGATAATGAATTGATTAATTAAGAGTTTGAGGATTTGAGTAAGAAAATTTTGATGACTAGAAATAGTGATATTGATTCAATCAATAATGGTGATATTGATTCAATCTTTATGAAATGACTTAATGATGAAGTTGCATCGAGAAATAAAATATCAAAAGTTCGAGAATGAGATTGAAATGATAAATATTTAACCTTTGAAAGTACGAATAAGAGAAAATATTTTTGAATTTTTGATTGATTAGGATGTCATCATATGATTCATAAGAAGTATGTTTTTCCTATCTTATGATGGGTTGAAATTAAGAGTGGTTAATATTTTGAAAAAAAAAAATGAATGATGATGATGAATGAAGTTCTTATGCAAGAATAGAGACATTGATCCTCTTCTATTCACAAGAGATAGATTTGATTTTAATTTGAGTCATGAGATATTGAACATTAATTTTTACAGGAAATGAGATCATAATTTTGAAATCTTGAAATATGAAAATCTTTGAGATGTTGATCTTGATGAATAAGAAAATGAATGGTTCCGTATCAGATTGATATTAATGTATTGACTTTTTCCTTATGAAATGATTTAAGAATGAATTTGTATTAAGAATTAGAATTTTGAAATATTTGAGGATCAGATTCAAGTAAGAAACTATGAAGACTCAAACAAAAATATCCCCAGCTCTTCGAGACTACAGGTATGAAAATTTTGAGGACGAAATTTCTTTTTAGGGGTGAAGAATGTTATAGCCCAAACCAAGCCCAAAGCCCAGCCCAGCAGATCAAAGCCCAAAAAAAAAAAAAAAAAAAAAAAAAAAAAAAAAAAAAAAACAGAGCAGGAAGACTCCCGATCGGAGTCTTCCTCTTCTCCGATCAAGAATCGGAGTCCTAGGGCCATTGAAAGACCCTAGGACGAGCTCTATAAGAACCCTTCCCCTCTCCTCTATGGGTAGACCCTTCCGTCGCCGTCGATTGCCGGAGATTTTTCTCCGATTTTCCCGTTTGAAGCCGCGACTCCTCGACTCGTGTTCGCCGCGATTTCTCGCCGGTGGGGGTCACCGGAGGTTGTGGTAAGGTCTCCCTCCTCTCCCTCTCTTCTCTCCCTTCTTTCCCGTGCCTGTGTGCACGATGGCCGGCGACGGGTGTCGCCAGATTTAGTTGGAAAAAGAAACCCCCCTGTTCGCCGCCTCTTTCCTCTGATTTTCCGGCGCCGACGGTCACGCCGGCCCTGGTCTCTCCGAACCCGGGAGAGTCGGCCGTTGCCGCCAGCCACCTCCGGCCATGAGATGGCCGTGATCGGCCGATCAAGGCACGGGGACCTCTAGGTCCCCTGTTTCGGCCCAATGAAAGCCCGGGAAGAAAAGAAGAAGAAGAAGAAGGAAAAGAAAAAGAAAAAGAAAAGAAGAAGAAGGAAAAGAAAAGAAAAAGAAAAGAAAAAGAAGAAAAAGAAAAGAAAAAGGAAAAGGAAAAAAAAAAAGAAAAATAAAATAATAATAATAATAAATAGGATTTTCTCTGCTCTCTCTTCCGTGAAGAAAAAAAAAAAGAGAGAGAAAAGAAAAGAAAAGAAAAATTATTAAATTAATTAATAAATAATGATATAAATAATAAAATATGAGAAAGAGAGTTTCTCTCTCTTCCCTCTCTCTCTTCAGCCTGAACTAGTATTTTCTCTCTCTAGAATTGGACTTTCTCTCTCTAGAATTCTCTCTCTAGATTATCTCTCCTAAGATTTCTAGAATTTTGAGAAGAATGATGATGAATTTAAATGATCCTCGTGATGGATTTTTGATCCGTGATCGTCGGACGGTACACCGACATCCACTTTGATCAGATCAAGTATTTTTAGATTTTATTTCTCATGATCTTATTGAATTGTCCACATGATAATTTTAGCATGATTTGATCTGATCGATCAGAATTTGTTGAATCATATTGTCTGAAGAATTCAAGATGAGTTTTCTCTCTCTAGAATTTTCTCTCTCTAAAATATTTTCTTTCTTGATTGATTCTCTCTCTAAAAAAAAGTTAGTGAATGAAAAAATTTCTTTTAATAAGTCTGATATGATTCTAATGAAGAACCCTAATCCATGATTGTCAGACAGCATACTGGCACCCACCTTAATCAGACCATGAATCTTTAGATTTGATCATCCATGATTTGATTTGATCATGATTGATTTCACCAATTGAGATATTAGACCAATCGTAATGTTGGATTGTGTCACTTGATCAATTCGAATTGTACCTCATGAATTCTCTCTCCTCTGATTCTCTCTCTCCACTTGATTTTATGAAATCGATGAAGAAACCTCGATCCTATCACTTCGAATCTGATTTGATCTGATAGTCAAACTTTGGATCATTTAGGTCCTAGTTAGATTTTGATTAGATAAAATTAGATGATCGGACCCAATCTAAACCGTTGAAATATGGTATTCGTATTCTTTCTAATTATTGAAATTGATTCTGTATAGGATTGTGAATATTTGATCATGGGATATCGCGATATGATCTACAAACAGAATTTTTGAAAGAAAATTTATAGAATTATGTGGATTTATTGGAATACGTTTGAGGTAAGTAGTGTTTACTTTTACTGAATTTATTTGGTAAATTATGAATTAAATAAATTTATGCATGTTTGTGATTGAAATTATTTATTGAAATAATTATTGAAATTATTTATTGAAATAATTGTTAGAATTATTTATGATGAAAGTTAATTATAAAAAATTATTTATTGAATGATGTTATTTGCTGAGTAATTATTATGATGATATATGATCTCAAAGAATGTTATAATTGATTTTACTCGAATATCAATTAATTTTATTATTCTTGAAAATAATATATGAATTGGAAGACAATATGAAATTGACAACTTGACTGTGTTGAGGACCCCGCCAATGAGGGCATATACGTTGGCAATTGACTGTCCTGAGGATTTATGTCGCTAGTGAGACCAGCGACATGTCGCCAGATAGACCAGCGACAAAACCACCAGTTAGACCAGCGGTTCCAAAGGACTTGGCTACCAGATGATTCGCAGCCCACCGCAAGCAGATACGCGGTATTATGACCCTGCCACAGGGATAATGTGGTCATAGTCATGGTTGGTAAGAAGAATTTAAGAAATTGATGAATTTAAGAAGAAAAGAATAATTGAAAATTATAATAAATTGACTTTTATATATGATTGACAGTATGATTATGATTTCATGAAATTACATATTGATTTGTGATGCATAGTATTATTTGCCTGATTATTCAGTTAAAAGTATACACTGCTTACTGGGCTATTTAGCTCATGATAAGTTTTATGTTTTTCTTACAGATCCAGAAAATTAGCATGATGTGGGATTTCGGTTGGGAGAGCGATTAGAGATGGAATTAACTCATTGATTTAGGATTTTCTCAGAATTGATTCAAGACCTTTAGTTTTGCTTTTAGTATTGACATTGTCAGACATTTACTTTCTTTTGAACACTTAGTTTTGATTTGTTATTTGAACCAAGGTTTGATTATTGAATAAAAAAAAAAGAAAATTTATTTAACTGTTTGTGAAGATATCATGATGAGATGCCTTGCATGCTTATGAAAAAAGTATTCTATAAGTATGCGGCGGTTGCCATGACCCTCGATTCAAATCTCGGGTCGGGGGCGTGACAGTGTCAAATTGGCTCTGCTGGTTGATAGTTGTTGGGATATGCCGACTGACCTCTGTACGTCGACTTATTCTCGAATCAGTCCGACCGACGTCCGACTCTACCCACCGGACAGACAGACGACTCTGACAATGACTGCCGACAATATCCGACCGAAGGTATGCCGATCAAATAGACCAATACTGTTTCCAACCGGCCGAACGACCGAACCCATATCACCGACTCACTGTCGGAGGTGGCAGCCGACGTCCGACTTCCACAAGGCACCAGATCAGCCGACGGTATTTTCGAATCATCACCCGACGTTCCAACAGCTGAATACCAATATATAATCAGCCAGCCCGTCCAAACACCGTACAACCGCTATGGGCTGTTGTTCTGTCAAGGACATGCTGTGCGACCGTCCTGGGGCATTGTCCTGCCAAGGACATGGATTAATTCTGATGACCTGACAACCCACGTCAATTTGACAGCCCTTGATGATTTGACAACTCCCCAATTATCTACACCATTAATGGCGGGACCATACCGCATTCTACTATAAAACAGGATAAGGCAACAGTTTTGGTAAGTTTTGGCAAGCTTTCTCAAGCTCTCTTAAGCTTTCTCAAGCTGAGCCCCTGATTCTTTCCACTATTGCCTAGTCTCCTCTCTGACTTGACCATTGGAGGGTCCCCGTCGGAGACATCTCCGATCAGTGAGGACTTTGCTTGTAGGTGCGCGACCCCGACAATCGAGCGATGAGGGGATTGGCCGCAACAGATTAGGCGCGCCAGGTAGGGGGTCGATAGAGGTAAGACAGCGAGCTCCATAGAGCTTGAAAAATCTTTCGAGATGACAAAAATCAGGGCTCAGCGATCGAGAGCTACCGGATCGGTGAGGTACTCTTCTCGTCGGGAAGAGGCCCCTCCTTTACCCTCCATAGCGGAACCCAGCTCTCCACATCCGGTGGTGACCACGGAGGCACAAATCACGGTGATCATGCGGTAAATGATCGTTCTGACAGATGCGGTCAAAAACCTCCAACAACAACCGACTCAGTTGCCGCAACTGCAGGCGGAACAACCGGCGGCGCACCCTATGCCGTCCAGAAGCAGCCGCCGACGCCCACATCAACTTTCGTCTCCTCCTTAAGAGCAGCCGTCTCAGCATTCCCACCGAGAAGGGGGGAGGTGGCCACGGTGCGACACCCACTGGTCTCGACATCCCTTTCCTTCCCAGCTGGAGCAAGCGAGGAAGGAGAAGCGGCCATAGACACCATCCGCCTCACTCTCAAATTCGTCAGAAAGTTTGACCCCTGGGATTTCTCAACACCAACGGTTGGACGACTACGAATGTAAGTTCGAAGAAATCGACCGTCGGCTTGTCCAGCTCCAACGGATGGTCAGAAGTCTTCAAATAATGTCGACTTTCGGACCACCCAACCTCTCTCCTAATTTATCCTCGACGAACCGATCCCTAGTTGGTTCAAGATGCCTCATGTGGAGCCTTACGATGGCTCCACCGACCCAGTTGACCATTTGGAGAGCTACAAGGCTCTCATGACAATTCAAGGGGCAACCGATGCCCTCCTCTGCATCGGCTTCTCCGCCATGCTTCATAAAGCTGTCAGGACTTGGTACTCTGGCCTCCGCTCAGGATGTATCCACTCCTTCGAATAGCTTGAGCATTCTTTCATGGCCCATTTCAGCACCAGCCGAAAATTATCACGAACCTCGGACAGTCTTTTCTCCCTCAAGCAGGGAGAAAATGAGCACTCCGACACTTTGTGGCCTGATTCAATGCGGCCACACTTGAGGTTCGGGACCTCAACGAAGACATGGCTATCTCGACCATGAAGAGGGGGCTAAGGGGGTCCCGGTTCACATATTTCTTGGACAAGACCCTCCCCCGGACGTATGCTGAATTGCTGGAGCGCGTGTACAAATACATGCACACGGACGAAGGAGCTTCCGATCGATACCTGACCGAGGGCATGGGCCAGAAGGAGAAGCGAAAGAAAAGTCAGGCTCTTGCTGAACCCAGTAGGCCCCTGACCGACAAACGGGTCTCGCCCCGATGATGGAGCCCGAGATCACCCCGATGGCAGAGTCCGAGACCGATGCATCGCAGGTATGACTCCTACACCCCTCTCTCTGCTCTTCGTGCATAGATCCTGATGGAGATCGAAGGAGCAAAATATCTGCGACGGCCTCTGAAGGCAAAGGGCCTCGATCGGAGAAAATACTGTCGATTCCATCGGGGCCACGGTCACAACACTGAGCAATGCATCCAACTCAAGGATAAAATAGAGGCCCTCATACGATGAGGATATCTTGAAAAGTATTGAAGGGACCCACCGGCTCGACCCCTTCCCGACCGACGACCCAACCGACTGAAGAGGCAGTGAACAATCAGCCTACTGCTGGAGTCATCAACATGATCTCCAAATGACTGGACCGAGGAATGACTGCTGAAGGGGAGTCGACGAAGAGGTCACGCCAGGATGATGTAATCATTTTTACAGATGAAGATGTTCGGAGAATCCAAACTTTCCATGATGACGCTGTTGTTGTTTTGACGATAATAGCGAATTATGATGTAAAAAGATTTTGTTGATAATAGAAGCTTGACTAATATTTTGTTTTACTCGATCTTCTTCCGAATGTGACTGTCAGCCGACCGACTCAGGAGAGTCTCTACGCCCCTAGTGGGTTTTGCCGGGGAGGCCATCGCAGTGGAAGGAGAAATTACTCTTCCCATGACAGCTGGGGCCGAACCACGACAAAGCACCATCTACATGACCTTCACGGTCATCCAAGTACCTTCGACCTACAATGCCATACTTGAAGACCCAGACTAAATGCCCTCAGAGTGATAGTCTCGACATATCACTTGCTGGTCCGATTTTTGACTAAAAATGGAGCTGAAAAAATACGCAGGGATCAACAGCTCGCTCGTGATGCTTCTAAATCTCTACTCAAAATAATAAATCGAAGGACTCCCTGTCGGTCGACAAGCTGGACCAACGAGAAGAGGAGGAACCGGGTGAACCGGCTGAACAGCTGATTTCCATCCCGATGACAAAGAATCCTGAATAGGTCGTCTGGGTCGGGTCGTAGTTGTCCGATCTGGAGCGACAGCAGCTGATAGAGCTATTGAAAGCCAACGCTGACATATTCGCTTGGTCGATAGCGGATATGTCCGGCATACCTCCAGAAATAATGACTCACCGACTCAATATCGCCCCTGGCACGAGAATGGTGAGACAGAAGAAACGGTTTTTCGCCCCGAAAGACAGAAGGCCATCGATGAGGAAGTACACAAGCTACTCGAGGCGGGCTTCATCAGAGAAACCACGTATCCTGACTGGCTCACTAATGTCATCATGGTGAAAAAAGCTAACGAAAAGTGAAGGATCTATATCGACTACACCAACCTGAATCGAGCCTGCCCGAAGGACAGCTTTCCACTATCGAAGATCGACCAATTGGTGGATGCGACATCCGATCATCGACTACTCAGCTTCATGGATGCCTTCGTCGGATATAATCAGATCCGGATGGCATCCGAGGACGAAGAGCATACAGCCTTCGTGACCGCCAAGGGCCTTTACTGCTACAGAAGATGCCCTTCGGTCTGAAGAATGCTGGAGCCACCTACCAACGCCTCATCAATAAGGTCTTCAAAGCTCAAATCAGGTGCAACATGGAGGTGTATGTGAACGATATGCTGGTGAAGAGCGCGCAGGCTTCAGATCATATCCAAGACTTGGAAGAAACCTTCCGCACTCTTCGACGACATGAATGAAGCTAAATCCGACCAAATGCGCCTTCGGAGTAACTTGGAGAAGTTCCTTGGGTTCTCATTTCTCAATGCGTAATTGAGGCCAACCCCGAGAAGATAAAGCGATCATCGACATGTGGCACCCGAAACCAAAAAGAAAGTACAACAGCTCAATGGTAGGATCATCGCACTCAGCCGATTATTTCTCATCGGCTGAGAGATACCTCCCGTTCTTCAAAACCCTGAGGCAGACAAAGGACTTCTCTTGGTGAATGAGTGCTGGAAAGCCTTCGAAGACTTGAAGAAGTATCTGACTTCTCCACCCCTGCTTGTAAAGCAGAGGTCAGAAAATATTGTACCTTTACTTGGCTACCATCCGGAGGCAGTGAGTTCGGTACTCGTTCGAGAGGATGAGAGCCGAATTCATCGATCCATATATTATACTAGCAAAATTCTCCACGAAGTCGAAACTCGATACTCAAGAGCAGAGAAGATGATATTTGCCTTGGTCATATCAGCGCAACGACTCCATCCGTATTTTCAAGTGCACGCCATCGTGGTCCTCACCGACCAACCCCTGAGGGCGATCCTGCATCGCCCGACACATCAGGATGACTGGCGAAATGGACAATGAAGTTGAGTGAGTTCGACATCCAGTACCGACCGCGACCTGCTTTGAAAGCCCAAGTCCTGGTCGACTTCATCCGGAATGCCCGACAACCGACCAAATGTTAGAAGATGGGAGCTCAAAGAAGCCGCGACCTCTGAATATAACCCCGGGTCAACCTGGGTATTACACATAAACAGAGCTTCCAATGCTCAAGGGAGCAGGGCCGAGTTCCTACTTACCAACTCGAAGGGAGTAGTTACTGAGTACGCTCTCCGATTCAACTTCAAAGCCTCCAATAATCAAGTCGAGTATGAAGCACTTCTCGCTGGCTTGAGAGTGGTGAAGGAGCTCGGGATGACAGCCTCAGAGTCTTCTCCAACTCCCAGCTGATGTGGGGCAAGTCAAAGGTGAATTCAAGTGCGGGATCTACCATGATGAAATATTTCCAGATGGTGAGAGATCTCGTGGCACACCTCAAGTATTTCGAGATCTCCCACATTCTCAAGATGAAAAATGCTCGGGCCGATGCACTCTCCAGGCTCGCAACATCCACCTACGGTGCTTTGGGCCGGACGCTCGTAGAGAGTCTCGAGCAATCGAGCATCGACAGGGCTGAGGAGGTGCTACAACTAACGACCGAGCCAAGCTAGATGATCCGATCGTTTAGTATCTGACTGACAGAACCAGCCCGAAGATCCCGCAGAAGCCAAGCGACTCTGGTGGATGGCCTCCCAATATGTAATGATGGACGGACGACTCTACAAAAGGTTGTTCTCCCTTCCCTTGCTAAGGTGTCTGAGACCGACGGACGCGGACTACGCACTAAGAGAGGTGCATGAAGGGATCTGAAGAAGTCACCTGGGGGCAAATCCTTGACCTACAAAGTCCTACGATAAGGTTACTACTGGCCCACCATGAAAAAAGATGCGGCTGACTTGGTTCAGAGGTGTGAGCCATGTCAAAAGTATGCCAACTTACAACACCGGCCCACCAACCAGCTGACTTTCATTATCGCCCCGTGGCCCTTCGTCCAATGGAGAATCGATATACTCGATCCTTTCTCCCCGACGTCTGGCCAAAGAAATTCATAGTCATCGCAATCGACTACTTCACCAAGTGGGTGGAGGCCGAACTCCTGGTGCAAATCACCAGCGTAAGATGGAAGACTTTATCCAGAAGTCCATCATCTCCAGATTCGGACTGCCATACACTATCATCACCAACAATGGACGACAGTTCGACAACCACGACTTCAGAGAGTTCTGTGCGAGATTTCATATCACGCACAAGCTGACCTCGGTCGGACATCCACAGTCAACGGAGAAGTCGAAGTGACCAACCGGACCATTCTGCATGGATTGAAGACTCGACTGAATGAAGCAGGAGCCTCTGGGTCGAGAAATTACACTCGATTCTGTGGGTGTACCGAATGACACCCCGTATCCCGACAGGGAAAACTCCTTTCAATTTGGCCTATGGGACAGAGGCAATGATTCCACTAGAGATCGGGCTACCATCGACTAGAGTTGAGCAATACTGTGAACCGAACAACTCCGAGTGTCGGAGAGCTGACTTGGACCTCCTACCCGAGCTCCGACACAAGGCTCAACTCCGCATGGCTTGCTACCGACAAAGAGTAGCCCGTTACTACAATGCTAAAGTTAGGCTAAAGTTCTTCAGACCTAGAGACCTGGTTTTAAAGAAGGCAGAAGTCTCGAAGCCCCAGGATCAAGGAAAACTATCCCTGAACTGGGAAGGACCCTACAAGATAGCGGACACCTGCAGGCCGGGTGCCTACCGACTTGAGACCCTGGAAGGGATGACCATTCCCTGGACTTGGAATGCCGACAACCTAAAATTGTATCATCAGTGAATTCTATATGCTCTTGTTTGGAATACAACTCAATTTCAAAGCCCTAGAGTCTAAAAAGTTCGGCTCTCCGTCGAGGGTCGGCCCTCGCAAGAAGTGCGAGTCCCGACTCCCGACTTGGGCCCAACATTTCGTTGGGAACCTACGGCCCATCACCGATGACATATCGGGCTCTAGCAAGAACCGTTCTGTCTACACTAATGGGAGGCCAGCGCTGGCGATGAAACCTCTCTAAGTTGAAGCCGGCTCCTTCCACAGTCGACTCTCGATCAACACGGCTGGCTAACTTGCCGACTTAGCTTCGATTAAGAAGGCAAAATGCCAAGACGACCACAGTCGCACTCACGACATACCGACTTGGTCATGATCGATCGAAGGATATTGGCTTGCCACCGTTTATCATACGTCCTGACGTGCATGCCCGATCAAAGGCCAGACAACGGATATTCGACTTGTCATCGTTATCCTATCCGAATACGTCAGACACCACTCGACTATCAGATTCTATGGAATGATCATGTCGACAAGCTATGTTCGGGGATTGGCTGACACTCGATCCGACGTGCATGCCCGACTAAGGGCCAGACAACAGATATTCGATTTGTCATCGTTATCCTATCCAATACGTCAGATACCACTCGACTATCAGATTCTACGAAATGATCGTATCGACAAGCTACGTTCGGAGATTGGCCGACACCCGACCCGACGTACACGCCCGACCAAGGACCAGACAACGGATATTCGACTTGTCATCGTTATTCTATCGAATACGTCGAACACCACTCGACTATCAGATTCTATAGCATGATCGTGTCAACAAGCTACGTCGCACTTACGACATACCGACTTCATCACGACCGATCGAAGGATATTGGCTTACCACCGTTTATCATACATCATGACGTATACCCCGACCAAGGGCCAGACAACGAATATTCGACTTGTCATCGTTATCCTATCCGAATACGTCGGACACTACTTGACTATCAGATTTTATGGAATGATCGTGTCGACATGCCACGTTCAGAGATTGACCGACATCCGACCCGACATGCACGCTCGACCTACAGTCGGGACGACTCTCGACCATCGGATCCTATGCAACTTATACGACAGTCAGGATGCTGGCCTGTGGTCGGGGCTTGCTTTGCCCTTAGCATGGCGCGTGCTGCTGACTACCTCGATCAACTACACTGGATCCTACCGAACATCCAACGAGGTATGTCGGAGCTACGACCAATACTCTCGGGGATGGCTCGGTGAGACATACACTTTGAACCGCATACGGGAAAAAGTTTGAAAAGTCTTTGATTTTATTTAGTTGAAATTAGACTTACAAAATTGGGCCGAAGCCCGATTACAAGTATCAAAGGTGAAAAAAAAATAAAAGAATACAAAAATAATAGAGCAGACACTCCGACTATTCGTCGGAATCGACTCCTGCATCGAAATAGTTCGAGAGCAATCGGTGTATCCGCTCGGATCAGAGTGGGACCGGAGGTTCGAGCCACCTCACCTTCGGCAGCTCGTTCCATCGGCCCAGGGTTGGCCTCCTCCACAGCCATCAGATCCTCCGCATTGGGTCGGCCTCCTCCTCTGCGGCCTGGTCCTCTGACCTCAGAGGGACGACGCTGCTCAGGTCGAGCTCCGGGTGCAGACTCTGAATTGCATCCGGGCATCCTCGTACCCCATCCGGTAGGAGGTGAAGCTGCTCTCGAGAAGCTCCTCCCGGTACTCGTCCGAGCCACGAAAGTCCTCCATCGCCCAGGCCTCTTTAGCCGACTCCACCTCGGCTTTCGCTATGTCAGCATCGGCTTGGGCGGAGGACAAGTTCTCCTCGACCTTAGCCAGATTTTCAGACTAATCTGAAGTTGTTTGCGCTCGGCCTCGAGCTCTCTGATGCAGCCATCCTGCTTACGCCGCAGTCGGTGAACGGAATGGGTCTTGTGCTGGACCTGCTCATGGGCTGACTGAAGTTCGGCCTCCGAGGTGGCTAGGCCGTTGGTGAGTCGGGAAATCTCCTCCTCGAGCCTAGCCTCGCGGTCGACCGACAGCTTCAGTTGGTCCACCAGCGTCGCCTTCTCGCTTCGACGGTTTCGGCCCTATTCTTCCAGGCCGCCCGGACATTGCCAACCTCTGGTACCGGTCTCCAACTCGACATGTTGTAGATTAGTTGCAAATGGAAGGCTGATCGTTAAAAAATAAAATGATGAAAATAATAATGAAAAAGAAAGAAAAAGAAGAAGAACTCATCTGGATCATGGTCGGATAAAAGGAGGAGAGCATCTCAATCACCGGTCGACTCTTCAAGAGCTCCCGATCGACCGGGAGAATGGTTGCCTGACACAACCTCCTGGCCAAATTGTGGTTGGCCAGAGCCGACGCTCCTTCAGGAACCCAAACGTCGGACCATGTAATGCGGTCCACCGACCTTGTGTCGTCCGCCAGCGCCATCGGAGCCTTCTCCCGATCAGTCACCCAGGCCCAGAGATTGGAGAAGGATGGGAAGCTTGAACTCGACTGAGTTCCTCCGAGGGCGTGACGGGAGCCACCGTGGGTCGTTCAAGCTCACGTGCTTCGACCCGAACCTCTTCCAAAGGCAGGGGCACCGACACTCCTTCGACTGCCCCCTCTGCCGCTCCTTCCTCGAACGGCACCTCAGGTGGCACCGCCGATGCCGACAGGGCAATGATCGGTTCAAAGTCTGACACTCGTTCGGTGTCGGGCTGTACAGCGCCCTCGCAACGACGGTCGGGGATGATGTTTGGGGCCTCTTGGGTGGCCGCGAAGGTCCGACCTCGGGCGTCGGTCTCTTCTTCGCCGCATGCTACCGAATGTCGGCATCTGTCAGTCTTACTCTCGGCGGCATGCCTGCAATTTCAACGAAACATTAGCACAAGTCCGAAGATGGATGAAAAAGTCAAAAGATGACTGACAGATCAAACTGTACCTAAGTGGGGAACCGAACTTAGGCCGACGTCATATAGAGCTTGCTCGGTGACGAGCTCTCTCTACTTCGGCACCAACACGTCCTTCAGTTGGTGAAAGTCCTCTCGGTCTCCAGCCTCCATCCGACTGTTTTCATTCAGTTGAGTTCGAGGGTCACCCCAGCAAGAAGGAAACCCCAGGGTAGCGAAGAAGAAGCAAAGAAAAATTGATTTTTCCACCCGTGGATCAACGATGGAAGATCGGTAATGAACGAAAGATCCTTCCGGAGATTGAAGAACCACCACCCTCGGACTTTCGGATGGGGTCGGAGGACAAAGAATGCCCGAAAGAGAGAGATGCAGGGAAAGGTCGACAAGAGCCGACACAACAAAGCAAAGCTGATTATTAACCGGACTGAGTTCGACGTCAGTTGCACCGGACAAAGCCCGTAATAATCCAAGACATTCCGGACGAACTCCAAAATCGAAAAGCGAAGACCTGCCTGAAGGTCCTCGACATAAAAGGCCATCTGACCCGGAGGTGGATTGTTAACCTGACCCTCCGCCCCAGGGGCGAAAAGCTCGAACTGCTCCAGGATACCATGCTACTCCCTAAGCCGTTCGATGTTCGGCCCTGAAAGTAAAGAAGCCTCCACCTCCGGGGTTGATCGGGAATCATCGGTCGGGTTCTCCGACTGACTTCCTCGGGGAGAGGTTCTAGCCATAATGCTAGCCCCAAGAAAAGAGAACAAAAAAGAAAATGCCAAGGGAGTAAGGACGCAAGGAGACAAGAATAAAAAAACTTCGAGAAGAGCTTTCAAAGAAGGAGGACGGAAACAGCTATTTGGAACTAGGAGACAACTCGACGGGGCCTCAGCGCCAGAAATAGGACAGTAAAAAGTGAAGTTTTGGATGTAAGTGGCTGCATATATATAAGGCCCTTCGACAGTCGAGATGAAAGCACGCCGAACGAAGGTTTCTTAGATGTCGACACGTGGCAGCGCCTGGGCCCTTCCTCGGTTCGATGGTTCAACGCACCTATCCTAGATCGAGCCATGTCGCCTCCATCCACGTGAACGATTTCGGTCCAATAGCCCCCTGACACGTGACGAAAAAATCATATCTTGGAATTAATTAACCGACGGCGGTTTGCGTTCCCAATGAGACGTCTAACATCGGATCGTCCATTGGTATGGTCGCCAGAGTCGGGGAATGACGTGATGGAAAACCACTCCTTTCACCCGAGGCCATCGCCCATGTGTTCATGTGGGCCAACACGACATCGGACTCAGGAGTGGGGAAGGGCAACTGTTGGGATATATCGACTAACCTCCGTACGCCGACTTATCCTCGGATCAGTTTGATCGATGCCCGACTCTACCCACCGGATAGACAGACGACTCCGACAATGACTGCCGACAATATCTGATTGAAGGTATGTCGGTCAAACAGACCAATACTGTTTCCAACCGGCCGAATGGCCGAACCCATATCACTGACTCACTGTCGGGGGTGGCAACCGACGTCCGACTTTCACAAGGCACCAGATCAGCCGACGGTGTTTTTGAGTCATCACCCGACGTCCCAACAGCCGAATACCGACATATAGTCGGCCAGCCCATCCAAATACCGTACAACCACAATGGGCTATTGTCCTGTCAAGGACATGCTGTGCGACCGCCCTGGAGCATTATCCTGTCAAGGATATGGGTTAATTCTGATGACCTGACAACCCACATCGATTTGACAGCCCCCGGTGATTTGACAACTCTCCAGTTGTCTGCACCATTAATGGCGGGACCATACCGCATTCTACTATAAAACGGGGTAAGACAACAGTTTTGGTAAGTTTTGGCAAGCTTTCTCAAGCTCTCTTAAGCTTTCTCAAGCTGAGCCCCTGGTTCTTTCCACTGTTGCCTAGTTTCCTCTCTGACTTGACCGTCAGAGGGTCCCCGCTGGAGGCATCTCCGATCAGTGAGGATTTTGCTTGCAGATGCACGACCCCGACGATCGGGCGATGAGGGGATTGGCCACAACAATGGTATTAACTCTACCAAACCAACCTCACATTCATCAACATCTATTGGTCTTTATCACCCTTTGCCTTCCCCCGATTGTCCATTGTTGCCTTTAAAAAGGAGTATTTGTTTTGCTGTGGTGATAAGGATCACCTGAAATCCTCCTGTCAGAACCCATATCATTGTTTCTTTTCCCTTCAACTCAGCCATACAACCAATACCTACGAACTCCCTTCACACACCACCACCCATATACCTGGCCACATACCAACCTGAGCCACATTCAAACCCACCCTTCTCTTACCCTGACCTCATATAGGAATGGCCAAACAATAGCAAGTCTTTGTCATGGCCCGGCCCAAGTAACAAACCCCAGCCCAAATGAAAAAAAAAAAGAGAAAACAGAGGAGAAGACTTCCGAAGGGAGTCTTCTTCCTCCTCTCACCATCTCCCAACAGGAGTCGGAAAGAGGCCCACTCTGACTCTATTTAAGGAGGAGAACCCTCCTCTCTCCCTCTCACCAGAGAACCCGAAGTCCATATGCGGCAATCGCCGAAAAATCGTCACGGAAGACCGACTCTGTGCCCGTCTAATTTTCACGTTGGAAAGCTTCGCCGGTGTCGAAGGTGAGCCTCCACCCCTTCCTCTCTTCTCCTCCTTTCTTTACGTGCCCGTGTGCACGATCGTTGGTGATCGGAGTCACCGAATTTTGTTGCGGAAGAAACCTCTATTTTTATCCTCTTTTTTTCGATTTTTCGGACGCTGGTGACTTTTCGAAGCCACCGGTTTGGGTCCCTTCGAGCCGCCCGTCGTCTTCCTTTTGTTGCTGGCCGGCCGACTAATCGAGGGGATTGTAACGTCCCCAGTTTCGGCCCAAAGGAAGCCGTGGGAAGAAGGAAGGAAAGAAAAAGAAAAAGAAAAAGAAAAAAAAAAAAAAAGAAAAACATAGAAAAAAAATATATAGACTCTCTCCTCTCCCTCTCTCTCTCTTTTCTTCTCTCTACTTTCTCTTTCTCTCCTAGTCTCTCTACTTTCTCTCTCTACTTTCTCTCTCTAGATTATTTCTCTCTCCTAAGATTTTTTAAAATTTTGAGAAAAATGATGATGAATTTAAATGATCCTAGTGATGGATTTTTGATCTGCGATCGTGGACGGTACACCGGCACCCACTTTGATCAGATTAGGTATTTTTAAGATTTTATTTTTCATGATTTATTGAATTATTTACATGATAATTTTAGCATGATTTGATCTGATCGATCGAATTTGTTGAATCATATTGTCTGAGGAGTCCAAGATGAATTTTCTCTCTCTAAAATTTTCTCTCTCTAAACCATTTCTCTCTCGATCAATTTCTCTCTCTAAAAAAAATAGTGAATGAAAGAATTTTTTTTTAATATTTTTGATCTAATGAAGAATCCTAATCCATGATTATCGGACAGCGTACTGGCACCCACCTTGATCAGATCAAATATCTTTAGATTTTATCACCTATGATTCTATTGAATTATCCATGTGATAATTTCAGCATGATTTGATTAATTTATCTTGATCTGATCAATCAAATTTGTTGAACCGTATCGTCTGATTAATACAGATTCATCTTCATAAATTTCTCTCTCTAAATTGTATCTCTCTAGAAGTTTATTTTTTTTAAATTTATCAAGAAAAAAAATTTATTTTGATGAGTTTGAATGATTTTGGTGAAAGCATCCTAATCCATGGTTGTCAGGTAGTATGCCAGCACCTTGATCAGACCATGAATCTTTAGATTTGATCATCCATGATTTGATTTAATTATGACTGGATTTGATCATGTTATTTCACCAATCAAGATATTGCACCAATCGTAATGTTGATTGTGTCATCTGATTAATTCAAATTGTATCTCATGAATTCTCTCTCCTCTGATTTTTTCTCTCTAGTTGATTTTATGAAACCAATGAAGAAACTTCGGTCCTATCACTTCGAATCTGATTTGATCTAATAGTCAAATTTTGGATCGTCTATATCCTAATTAGATTTTGATTAGATGAAATTAGATAATCGGACTTAATCTAAACCATTGAAATATGATATTCGTATTATTTCTGATTATTGAATTTGATCTCGTATAGGTATCATTGACACCTGATAATCGGATATTATGATATGGTTTATGAACTGAAGAATTTTGAAAGAAAATGTATAAAATTATGTGAATTTATTAGAATGCGCTCGAGGTAAGTAATGTTTCATTTTTTTAGATTTATCGATAAATTATAATATATTTTTTTGATATGATTTGTGAAACGATGCATGAATTGGATGAATGATATTTTGTTATGAAAATATCTTATTTAAAATGTTATGATGAAGCATGATTGAACATATTGATTTTATGATGCATTATATTAATTGATTTCGATACTACATGATTATATATTTTCTTATTGAAATTAGAATATGAAACATAATTTATAAAGAATTCTGATATAAGAACAATATGAATTGACAACCTGACTATATAAAGGACCCACCAATGGGGGCATATACGTTGGTAATTGATTTATCCTGAGGGTTTATTCACCAGAGAGACCAGCGATAAATAGTCAGAGAGGCCAGCGATTCTGAAAGACTTTGCTGCCAGATGATTCGCAGCTCACTGCAAGAAGATACGCGGTGTTATGACCCTGCCACAGAAAAAATATGATCATAGCTCATAGTTGACGAAAAGAATTTAAGAATGAAAGAAATTAAAATCTCGAAGAAAACTCAAATTTTGAAAAAAAAATAAATTTGGCATGAACTATATTGCATAATCGAAATTGATTTCAAGTTGATGAACTCGATATGCTTATTTTTTATAAATGATTATTTACTTTAATGCTTGATGAAATCTGTTGAAAGTGATCATTGCTTACTGGGCTGTCTAGTTCATTACCTCCTATTTTACTGTTTTTATAGATGTTGAGGAATTAAGATGATACAAGAGATGAATGGAAGAATGATTAGAAGCAGAATCTCAAACTTTTATTTTAGGTTGAAAGTCTTATTGAATTTGATGTAAGGCCTATGAATTATTGTTGAATTTATTGAGATATTAAAGAAGAAATTTAGTTCGTTATGTTTTAGATTTAAATTATTGACTAATTATTCCACTGTTATTTTAGGATAGTATGATAAGATGTCTTGCATGCTTATGGAAAGAGTTTTCTATGAGTATGCGGCGTTGCCATGACCTCGATTCACAATCTCGGATCGAGGGTGACAATTAAAGTGATATCAGAGCATTAGTGGATGAACTAAGATGTGTATAGAATGAGTGTCAGTAGATTGATACTAGGAATATTATGGTGTAGATCTTTGATGATTGTAGTGGGAGAAATCTTTATAATTTTTGATTAAATATTGAAATTATGTATGAAAAGATTACAAAAAATTATGACATATGGAGTTTGAAATATGATGGATGATCTATAGATCATGATATAATTAGTTAGATTTTGATCAAAAGTAATCACGAAAGGATTGACATGAAATTTTATTATGTATTGTGGTTATTAATTTGATCATTGGTTATTCAAGTGAATCGTAAGTTCAAATTCGATGCAAGAATAATACTATGATATTACTTCTAGTTGAGAAGTTGATTAGTATTGGCAAGATAAAGATTTGATGATAAAATATTATTTCAGGATGGACTAAGAAAGTCTTTTATAATGCTTGATTGAAATATTTATCGAATTTGAACTTGGTATGTAGATCATATATAAAGTGTATATTGGGATGAATGAATATTTGAGAATATTGTAAAGAAGTCTATTTCTTATTGATGAAATGAATTATGAGATTATAGGATATTTATTGTGCTGGAAGCTTTAATTATCATCTTTGGATCTAAATAATAGATCTTATTTGTGTCTTTTAGAGACTACATAATATATATGAAATTTCAATTTAAAGATTTCGTATCCAAGTTGATCAAAGGATTTTCTGATATTATTGTTGAGATTGTTAATGAAAAAATTGATATCTTTAGATTAAGATAAAAGATCTGATTTATATTTATTCGAGATTATGGGATCTATGTAAATTTATAATTTAAAATTTTTGATTTAAAAATTGATATGGAGTTTCTTTGCTTTTGTTAATGAGGTCTCTGATTAAATCTATTAAGTAGAGAATTGATTTTTTTGAGGCTTGTATGATTATTATGAAAGGATATTTGATAGATATTAAGGATCTTGATGATAGAAATTTAAAAAAAAAATAATGATTTGAAATTCTCATATATTCTGATTATGTCCTAATTTGATGGAGCATCAAAGATTTTCTCATTGATTTGACTTATAAGAATTTTGATTTGAAATTATCGAAATAAATTGATATGAGAATTAAGATTTAATTCATTTGATTATAGTAAATCTATATGATGGTTTTAAATGTGATATTGGACTCAAGGGTTAATCAAAATTATTGTACATCAGTAAAAGTATGAATGAGAATCGAAAGTTAATCTTTGACTTTAATTAAAATTTAAAATTTTAAATCTTTTCTATTGATAAGATAAAGAAATAATTTGATCAAAAAATTTTGTTTGATGAATCTAAGAAATTTTGATTGTTAGAACAGAGTGCGCAGCAGAAGCATGGTGATCTGATTACTTTGAGTAAGTCAGGAATGTTGACTCTTTGAATTAAAGAATTATGACAGATGATATGATTTGATACAAAAAAAAATTTATTGATATTAAAAAAATAATATTTAAAAAAAATTAGATATTCTTAATGTGATTTTTAAAAGTAGTGCTTCACTTACTATGCTACAAAAATATTTAGCATCCTAATTCTAGGATGAGTAGATCTTGATTTTTGATTTTAGATTCAAAATATTTAGAGATAATTTTTTTCTATCTAGAATTAAATTTTATAATTCTCTATTTATTAGAAAGAATTTGAGATTATTTATGAATAATGATTTTGATCTTAGATTATTATACTCAAATATTTATCTTCAGGATGTAATAAAATTTGAAGTTTGAACTTTTTGATCATTATGATTTCTCTGACTGAATGGAAAAGATTGAGGATTATCTATTGATATTGATGATTGTTTTATAAAAGATGGATTGGAGTTATTTATAATTTAATTTGATAATAAATCGATTAATTAAGAGTAGTAAATATTTAGATAAAAAAATTGATATACTTACTTAAGATAGAGACATTGATTTTGATTATAAGAAAAAAAAATAGTTTTGATTTAGATCAACTTTTGAGTTATTGATTTTTTGTGGAATGACTTAATGATAAAATTTACTTTAAGAATTAGAATATTTAAGAGTTTGAGGATTTGAGTAAGAAAATTTTGATGACTAGAAATAGTGATATTGATTCTAATCAATATTAGTGATATTAATCTTTATAAAATAACTTAACGATGAAGTTGCATTGAGAATTAAAATATCAAAAGTTTGAGAATGAGATTGAAATGATAAATCTTCAATCTTTGAAAGTATGAATAAGAGAAAATATTTTTAAATTTTAATTGATTGAGATGTCGTTATATGATTCATATAAGTATGCTTTCCTATCTTATGATGGGTTGATTAATTAAGAGTGGTTAATATTTTGAAAAAAAAATAATGATGATGAATGAAGTTCTTATGCAAGAATAAAGACATTGATTTTCTTCTATCTACAAGAGATGGATTTGATTTTAATTTGAGTCATAATATATTGAACACTATTTTTATAGGATATGAGAGCATGATTTTGAAATCTTAAAATATTAAAAATCTTTGAGATATTGATCTTAATAAATAAGAAAATGAATGGTTCCATTTCAGATCGATATTTGATGTATTGACTTTTTCCTTATGAAATGATTTAAGAATGAATTTATATCAAGAATTAGAATATTGAAATATTTATGGATGAGATTCAAGTAAAAAAATATGAAGACTTAAGCAAAAAAAATTTCGAGGATGAAATTTCTTTTAGAGGGGAAGAATGTCATGGCCCGGCCCAAGTAACAAACCCCAGCCCAAACGAAAAAAAAAAGAGAAAACATAGGAGAAGACTCCCGAAGGGAGTCTTCTTCCTCTTCTCACCGTCTCCCAACCGGAGTCGGAAAGAGGCCCACTCTGACTCTATTTAAGGAGGAGAACCCTCCTCTCTCCCTCTCACCGAAGAACCCGAAGTCCATCGATGGCAATCATCGAAAAATCATCGCGGAAGACCGACTTTGTGCCTGTCTAATTTTCATGCCGAAAAGCTTCGTCGGCATCGAAGGTGAGTCTCCTCCCCTTCCTCTCTTCTCCTCCTTTCTTTCCATGCCCGTGTGCACGATCGTCGGTGACCGGAGTCGCCGGATTTTTTTGTGGAAGAAACCTCTGTTTTTACACTCTTTTCTTTGATTTTTCGGGCGCCAGTGGTCGCCGTCGGCCACCAGTTTGGGTCCCTCCAAGCCGCTCGTCGTCGCCCTTTTGTCGCCAGCCAGTCTCGTGCCGATCGACTGCCGATCGGCCGACTAATCGAGGAGATTGTGAGGTCCCCTGTTTCGGCCCAAAGGAAGCCGTGGGAAGAAGAAGGAAGGAAAAGAAAAAAAAAAAAGAAAAAAAAGAAAAAGAAAAAAAAAGAAGAAGAAAAAAATAGAAAAAAAAATATAGACTCTCTCCTCTCTCTCTCTCCCCCTCTTTTATTCTCTCTACTTTCTCTTTCTCTCTCTAGTCTCTCTCTACTTTCTTTCTCTACTTTCTCTCTCTAGATTATTTCTCTCTCCTAAGATTTTTTAAAATTTTGAGAAGAATGATGATGAATTTAAATGATTCTAGTGATGAATTTTTGATCTGCGATCGTCGGACGGTACACCGGCACCCACTTTGATCAGATTAGGTATTTTTAAGATTCTATTTTTCATGATTTTATTGAATTATCCACAGGATAATTTAGCATGATTTGATCTGATCGATCGGATTTATTGAATCATATTGTCTGAGGAGTCCAAGATGAATTTTCTCTCTCTAAAATTTTCTCTCTCTAAACCATTTCTCTCTCTAAAAAAAATTAGTCAATGAAAGAATTTTTTTTAATATTTTTGATCTAATGAAAAATCTTGATCCATGATTGTCAGACAGCGTACTGGCACCCACCTTGATCAGATCAAATATCTTTAGATTTTATCACCCATGATTCTATTAAATTATCCATGTGATAATTTCAGTATGATTTGATTAATTTATCTTGATCTGATCAATCAAATTTGTTGAACCGTATCGTCTGATTAGTACAGATTCATCTTCATAAATTTCTCTCTCTAAAATTATATCTCCCTAAAAGTTTATTTTTTTAGAATTTATCAAGAAAAAGAATTTTATTTTGATGAGTTTGAATGATTCTGGTGAAAGTATCTTGATCTATGGTTGTCAGGTAGTATGCCAGTACCTTGATCAGACCATGAATCTTTAGATTTGATCATCCATGATTTCGATTTAATCATGACTGGATTTGATCATGTTGATTTCACCAATCGAGATATTGCACCAATTGTAATGTTGGATTATGTCATCTGATTAATTCGAATTGTACCTCATAAATTCTCTCTCCTCTGATTTTCTCTTTCTACTTGATTTTATGAACCAATGAAGAAACCTCGATCCTATCACTTCGGATCTGATTTGATCTGATAGTCAAACTTTGGATCGTCTATATCCTAATTAGATTTTGATTAGATGAAATTAGATAATCGGACCCAATCTAAACCGTTGAAATATGATATTCGTATTCTTTCTGATTATTGAATTTGATCTCGTATAGGTATCATTGACACCTGATAATCGGATATTGTGATATGGTTTATGAACTGAAGAATTTTGGAAGAAAATGTATAGAATTATGTGGATTTATTGGAATGCGCTCGAGGTAAGTAATATTTCACTTTTTCTAGATTTATCGATAAATTATAAAGTATTTTTTTGATATGATTTATGAAACGATGCATGAATTGGATGAATGATATTTTGTTATGAAAATATCTTATTTGAAATATTATGATGAAGCATGATTGAACATATTGATTTTATGATGTATTATATTGATTGATTTCGATACTACATGATTATATATTTTCTTATTAAAATTAGAATATGAAACATGATTTATAAAGAATTCTGATATAAGAATAATATGAATTGACAACCTGACTATGTAAAGGACCCTGCCAATAAAGTATATACATTGGCAATTGATTTGTCCTGAGGATTTATGTTGCCAGAGAGACCAGCGACAAACCGTCAGAGAGACCAGCGATTTCGAAGGACTTTGCTGCCAGATGATTCGCAGCTCCTCGCAAGAAGATACGCGGTGTTATGACCGTGCCACAGAAAAAATACGGTCATAGCTTATGGTTGACGAAAAGAATTTAAGAATGAAAGAAATTGAAATCTTGAAAGAAATTCAAATTTTGAAAAAGAAATAAATTTGGCATGAACTATATTGCATAATCGAAATTGATTTCAAATTGATGAACTCGATATGCTTATTTTCTATAAATGATTATTTACTTTAATGCCTGATGAAATTTGTTGAAAGTGATCATTGCTTACTGGGCTGTCTAGTTCATTACCTCCTATTTTACTATTTTTACAGATGTTGAGGAATTAAGATAATACAAGATATGAATGGAAGAATGATTAGAAGCAGAATCTCCAAACTTTTATTTTAGGTTGAAAGTCTTATTGAATTTAATGTAAGGTCTATGAATTATTGTTGTATTTATTGAGATATTAAAGAAGAAATTTAGATCGTTATGTTTTGGATTTAAATTATTGACTAATTATTCCGCTATTGTTTTAGGATAGTATGATAAGATGCCTTGCATGCTTATGGAAAGAGTTTCCTATGAGTATGCGGCGGTTGTCATGATCTTTGATTCATAATTTTGAGTCGGAGGCGTGACAGTCTTCCTCTCAATCTCAGAAGAGATGGTAGAAATATCCAGCTACCTAGATCAAGCAGCCTTTGTAAAATCCTAATCCATTCCAGCTCAAAAAGCAAAACGACATGGCTCTTGGACGACCAGAGAGCTAGCTCCTAATGAATTCTTTGTGGCTTTCCTAGGTAAACCAACAATACAAGCTCTCATGGCACAAGGTCATATCAGAGGGGATGGATTGACACTGATTGTGAACCACTGGGACCAATTTCAAGAAGGAGCTCATCACAACCTTATGCTCAAGATATATGCCACCCTTTACAATTTTTCATTTTTCTGCTAGACTACGGAGGCTGTGGCGATAATCATATCTGCCTTTGGCATCCCCCATCATGCAAAGTAGATCAAGCCTTCAATGGGATGATCTCTGGGGTTTCGACATCATTTTCTTTTGCAAAAATTTTGAGAGTATCCCTGAAGTTATTGAGGTAACTACTGGGTCATATACATATTATATCACTTTAACCATGAATTTTGTTATTGAATAAGGACCCAGGCTTGGTGATTCATCATCAAGCTTGGAAGATGATTCAGATGATGATGGTGGGGATGAATGGGAATTCTGGAATGGATCAACTGGATGCATCCCAAACCAGGATGCTTTGCGACAACACATGGGCCAATCAGATGGAGAATATCAGTCGTATGATCCTTCATGTGTAGAAAATAGAGGCAAGCCTAACTCTAACTGTAGAACTGATTTGGAAGTCCTCTTAGTGACTAGGGTTGATCCAACCCTAATCAATATCACCTTGGTTGCTAAACGAGTCCAGCTAGACCTCTATGGGAAGCTACATTTTAGGGTATTAACTTTCCCCTCATCCGTTGAAGCTTACTCCTAAGCAACGGCTAACCATTCCTAGTGGTTTGAATTTCAAAACCCTTGCTACCATTACCCCCTCTCTTGGAATGGGAGAAGACAGTGACACATCACCTGCTTAGCTGACCATTAGGCCTACATCCTCCCTACAATAGCATCGAGCAAATAGATGGCACTAACCGTTGCAGTGTCCAGGGCCTTTCCAACTATCCTCGCTGACCTGCAAACTCAACCTCTGAGTCAGCCCATCTTGCTACAATTCCTAACGCAAGCCCATGCTGCTCCAAGGATGTCTCTACCAGAACAATCAAATGGAGTGCAGGCAAAGAAGGTGAAAACCCTCGAAATGATTGATGCAGAGTTTAAACCAAAAGATGTTCTCTTTCTCAACACTCTCACACCGACTAAATTTCGAGCCCTTGGGAAAAAAAGGGGCGTACCCTTTCATGACACTGACTCATCGGACATAATCAACCTCAAGGAGATGGAAAGTCAAAGGTGTGGCTTAGCAGTGGCCACTACTTGCAACTGATGAGAACTACCTGCTTCGTCTACCTATCTATCTGCCCCAAGATGACAGTAATCAACAATTACGACCATAGCATAAAAATGTAGCTTCATTACTAATTTCTACTTACCTAATCCCTCTGGTTTTTGTTGGTGGAGAAAACAATCGACCACATTTTGAAGAACTTTCTAGATGTAGATATATGAAGTGTAATCTGACAATATGTATGTGGTTGTGTTTAGCTAAAAGTGCACCATGTTTCTTGTTAAGACAGCATGAGCTTGGTATTCTAGAATGTTAGAGGATTAGCCCTTAAACAAATAACAGTTAGAGATATAATAACCAAAGCCAATTATGCTCTTGCAAGCTTTTAGGGAACTAAACTCAGCGACACGACTAGTACACATATTCTCAGCTCATGTGTCAAAAACTTTGATACTTGGAGTGTGATTAATGCAAATGGTTCATCTGGAGGTCTCCTAAATGTCTAGAACTCATCTCTGGTTGATGGTCAGATATTCTATTGAGGTAAATACACTCACTTAGTACCCTGCACGACCTTCGACAACCTCCCATGAACCAGATGTAATGGCTAATCACAACTGTGTATGGGCCAAATGATCAACATTGGCGATCAGATTTCTTCTATGAGTTAGCACACATTCAAAACAAATGGCAGGGGCAATGGATCATAGTAGAAGACTTCAACGCAATTAGATTTTTAGACGAAAGGAAGGGAAGTAATAGCAGTATTTCTGTCACAGAGGAGTTCAACCTCTTGATGGATCACCATCAACTGGTCGAAATGAAGCTGAATCAACTCTTACTTATTTGGTCAAACCACCGTGATTCACCTTTAATGGCTAAGTTGGATAGGTATTTGGTCACTACTGATTGGATAGAATAGTACCCACTGGCAGTGTTGATGCCACTCTCTAAACCACCTTTGACCACTTTCCCCTCAACCTGGAATTTCATAAGTGGCCAACATGTAGGAAGTCTTTTCAATTGGATCTCTTCTGGCTACTAAAGCAAGAACTCAAAGATCTTGTAGGAGCTTGGTGGAAGGCAGCACTAAGCTCTCTTGATGCATCTGCTAACCTAGTCATGAAGCTGGATTTTTTAAGGGTGAAGCTCCAGACCTAGAATCGAATTGAAAATGAAAATATGCTAGTGAAGAAAACTCAAGTTAAGGAGCAAATTTTTGAACTTGATTCATAAGAAGAGATTAGATGTTTATCAACGGAAGGGCAGCTTTAAAGGAAGGAGGTCAAGGAGAAACCAGAGATTATACTACAAGAAGAAGAAGCTCTATGGAAATAAAGAGCCTACATTAACTGGCTTCAGCAGGGAGATCAAAATACAAAGTTTTTCCATGCATATGCTAGTGGATAAATAAGGAAAAACATCATTACAAGCATCGAACATGAGGAAGCAATGATTGCCAAACCCAAAGTCATCGAGGAGGCATCCCTAACATACTATTTAGAATTCTTTGGTATTGCCACCACAACAAATTTGTCAATAGATTGGAAATCACTTTATCCAAACCGACTGCAAGAAACAGAAGTAATGGATAGCCCATTTTTAGAAGAGGAAATTAGAAATGCAGTTTTTAGTTTACCCAAAGGGAAAGCTTCTGGCCCTAATGGATACCCAAAAGAATTTTATCAGGTCTTTTGGGATCTTATCAAGAGTGGCATATGCAACTTCTTTAGTAAGTTCCATGTTGGTAACATAGGTATATCTAGGCTTAGTTACACTTTTATCTCACTTATACCTAAGAAACAAGAATGTAAAATTGTACGAGACTACCAACCAATCAGCTTGATAAACAGAGTGCACAAGATCCTATCTAAAGTGTTATATATCTGGCTGTCCAAATTCTCCGGCGACCTCATATTAGATGAACAGGCAGCCTTTATTAAAGGGTGCCAAATAAATGATAGCTTCCTCACATGGCAGAGATCATCTCTTACAATCGAATAACAAAAATCTCAGGGTTATTACTTAAACTAGACTTCGAGAAAGCCTTCAACAATGTGAGCTGGCCTTTCCTACTTGCCATCTTAAAGACGAGGGTTTAGCGATAAATGGTGTAAGTGGGCAGAATGTATTCTGACAACCAATAAGGTTGCACTCCTTAATGGCAGTCCAACGAAATGGATCAAGATGCGACATGGTTTGAAGCAAGAAGATCCACTATATCCCATCCTTTTTATCTTAGTCACAGGTGTGCTGAACCAGCTGTTGAAACTAGCAGTTAGGAATTGTCTCATCACTGGCATTGGACCGTCTCCCACTACCGGCAATATAACATGCCTACAATATGCCAATGACACGATTGTATTGAGTGATGCTAATTGCCAACACATCCAACATCTCAAGTTCATGCTATACTCCTTTGAAATCTTGTCTTGATTAAAAATTAACTTTGATAAGGGTGAAATATGTGCCATTGCATTGTCGTAGGTTCATAGTAGATGCTATGCAACGATGCTTGGTTGTAAGCTTGCATCGTTACCAACCATATATCTTGGCTTTTCGCTGTCTATGGGTCCATCGAAAGCTTCCGTTTGGAATGTCCTAAAGGAGAAAATTGAAAGGAAGCTGTCGGCATGGAAGGGTAAGTTACTATCTCTTGGAGGATAACTAGCTTTGATAAACTCAATTTTGTCCATCCTACCTACATTCTGGATGTCAACTTTCCTCCTTCCAATAGTAGTGATTAATTTAATTGATAAAAGAAGGAAATTTTTATGGAGAGGCGAAAAACAATGCAAAGGTGGCCATTGCTTAGCAAGCTGGGAGCACATTTGCAAACCAAAGAAATATGGAGGACTGAGCATACTGAATTTGAGGCTTTACAATGAATATCTGCTTCTTAAAGATGGTGGAGATAAAAGAATGCGCCTTTGAAGATATGGAGAACTCTCATTTACATTGAGTATAGAATTGGGGATGGGCAATGGATGCTCTTTTGGTTTGATTGCTGGTATGAAGAAAAATGCTTACAAGACCAATTTCCAAATTTCTTTGGGATCTCCCGCACTCTTAACATCACTGTCCATGAGCTTTTGTTATCCTCAAATATGCAGAGCAACTTCTATAACCCTCTTAATTCAATTGCTTGCAAAGAGTTCCACCAAATGCAAGCTCTTCTAGCAACTGCTCGATCAACGACACAAGAGGACGTGATACGATGGAGATGGAGTGTCAATGGTACCTTATCGGTTCGTAGTGCCTATAACTTCTTCATCCATAGTGGCATAATTTTAAGGTTCCTTATGAGCATCTGGTCATTACCAATACCTGCTAAGATTAAGATCTTCATTTGGCTTACATTCCATAACAAGATACTCATTGCCGACAATCTTTGAAAGAGAAAATTCTTGGCACCTCAACACTTTCCGCTATGCAGCTCAGCTGAGGAAAGTGTTGATCGTTTATTTATAGCTTGCCCATTCTCCTCCCAGATTTGGAATGCAATTACTCAAAAGCTTTCACTCCCTTCTCCTCCAGATAGTATCCAAGACTTCTTAGGATATGGAGGAGCAGCCTTGCCAACGACACACCAAAGTAGGCGGTATATTGTGTAATCTTAGTGGGATGTGGTGTTTGTGGAAAGAATGGAATAGCAGGATATTTAGTTTTGAGGCTAACTCCTATGAAAGGACCATGGAAATAGGAGTGACCTTGCTCAAAGATTGGCTACAGATTGTTGAAACATGGGTCAGGCTGCAGCTGATGGAGCTAATCTTCTCTCTATACTTGAGCGTCTGCAGTAACCCTTCAGAACTGTTGCATTCCCCCTCTGGTGAAGAAAGTGACAGAGTGGTTTTACTGCCTTTACTCCATTGTATATATAGATGTAGATATATATGCAAGTACCTCTTAAAAATGGGTGGTTAACCCTCCCTTGCTACAAGCTTCTTAGTTAGGGATTTTCTAGAAGGATAGCCACTGCTCAAATGCCATGTTCACAGCGCTAGCTTGTGACAGACCATCCTGATTCATCTTGATTGCTCATTAGGCCATGGGAGCTAGAGTGATCTACAAGATGAAGAATAATAAGATTATTTACCTTTCAAGATTAGAATCTTCATATTAAAAAATAAGTGATAGAGTTGACAGAAAAGCATGGAAAAATGGTAATTAAAGATTCAACACATGCAAACTTTTTGAAATTCAATAAACCAGCGAGTTGCATTGTTGCTATCACATATATACGATC
>NC_026000.2:116813874-116833566 GCF_000442705.2 Elaeis guineensis | reverse complement strand
ATTAAGTAGAATTAATTTTTTTGAGACTTGTATGAT
The DNA here is from genome assembly GCF_000442705.2 of Elaeis guineensis. NCBI lineage: Eukaryota > Viridiplantae > Streptophyta > Magnoliopsida > Arecales > Arecaceae > Elaeis > Elaeis guineensis. The sequence goes on along the minus strand of NC_026000.2, from coordinate 116,833,530 downwards.
TATTATGAAAGGATATTTGATAGATATTAAGGATTTTGATGATAGAAATTTAAAAAAAAATAATGATTTGAAATTCTCATATATTCTGATTATGTCCTAATTTGATGGAGCATCAAAGATTTTCTCGTTGATTTGACTTATAAGAATTTTGATTTGAAATTATCGAAATAAATTGATATGAGAATTAAGATTTAATTCATATTGATTATAGTAAATCTATATGATGGTTTTAAATGTGATATTGGACTCAAGGGTTAATCAAAATTATTGTACATCAGTAAAAGTATGAATGAGAATTGAAAGTTAATCTTTGACTTTAATTAAAATTTAAAATTTTAAATCTTTTCTATTGATAAGATAAAGAAATAATTTGATCAAAAAATTTTTGTTTAGATGAATCTAAGAAATTTTGATTGTTAGAATAGAGTGCGCAGCAGAAGTATGGTGATCTAGATTACTTTGAGTAAGTCAGGAATGTTGACTCTTTGATTTAAAAAATTATGACAGATGATATGATTTGATACAAAAAAAATTTATTGATATTAAAAAAATAATATTTAAAAAAAATTAGATATTCTTAATGTGATTTTTAAAAGTAGTGCTTCCACTTACTATGCTACAAAAATATTTAGCATTCTAATTCTAGGATGAGTGGATCCTTGATTTTTGATTTTAGATTTAAAATATTTAGAGATAAATTTTTTTTATCCTAGAATTAAATTTTATAATTCTCTATTTATTAGAAAGAATTTGAGATTGTTTATCGAATAATGATTTTGATCTTAGATTATTATACTCAAATATTTATCTTCAGGATGTAATAAAATTTAAAGTTTGAACTTTTTTGATCATTATGATTTCTCTGACTGAATGGAAAAGATTGAGGATTATCTATTGATATTAATGATTGTTTTATAAAAGATGAATTGGAGTTATTTATAATTTAATTTGATAATAAATTGATTAATTAAGAGTAGTAAATATTTAGATAAAGAAAATTGATATACTTACTTAAGATAGAGACATTGATTTTGATTATAAGAAAAAAAAATAGTTTTGATTTAGATCAACTTTTGAGTTATTAATTTTTTGTGGAATGACTTAATGATAAAATTTGCTTTAAGAATTAGAATATTTAAGAGTTTGAGGGTTTGAGTAAGAAAATTTCGATGACTATAAATAGTGATATTGATTCTAATCAACATTGGTGATATTGATCTTTATAAAATGACTTAACGATGAAGTTGCATCGAGAATTAAAATATCAAAAGTTTGAGAATGAGATTGAAATGATAAATCTTCAACCTTTGAAAGTATGAATAAGAGAAAATATTTTTGAATTTTGATTGATTGGGATGTCATTGTATGATTCATATAAGTATACTTTCCTATCTTATGATGGGTTGATTAATTAAGAGCGGTTAATATTTTGAAAAAAAAAATGATGATGATGAATGAAGTTCTTATGCAAGAATAAAGACATTGATTTTCTTCTATCTACAAGAGATGGATTTGATTTTAATTTGAGTCATAAGATATTGAACACTATTTTTATAGGGTATGAGAGTATGATTTTGAAATCTTAAAATATTAAAAATCTTTGAGATATTGATCTTGATAAATAAGAAAATGAATGGTTCCATTTCAGATCGATATTTGATGTATTGACTTTTTCCTTATGAAATGACTTAAGAATGAATTTATATCAAGAATTAGAATATTAAAATATTTATGGATGAGATTCAAGTAAAAAAATATAAAGACTCAAGCAAAAAAAATTTTGAGGATGAAATTTCTTTTAGAGGGGAAGAATGTCATGGTCCGGCCCAAGTAACAAACCCCAGCCCAAACGAAAAAAAAAAGAGAAAACATAGGAGAAGACTCCCAAAGGGAGTCTTCTTCCTCTTCTCACCATCTCCCAACCGGAGTCGGAAAGAGGCCCACTCCGACTCTATTTAAGGAGGAGAACCCTCCTTTCTCCCTTTCACCGGAGAACCCGAAGTCCATCGACGGCAATCGTCGGAAAATCATCGCGGAAGACCGACTTTGTGCCTGTCTAATTTTCACGTCGGAAAGCTTCGTCGGCATCGAAGGTGAGTCTCCTCCCCTTCCTCTCTTCTCCTCCTTTCTTTCCGTGCCTGTGTGCATGATCGTCGGTGACCGAAGTCATCGGATTTTATTGTGGAAGAAACCTCTATTTTTACACTCTTTTCTTTGATTTTTCGGGTGCCAGTGGTCGCCGTCGGCCACTAGTTTGGGTCCCTTCGAGCCGCTCGTCGCGCCCTTTTGTCGCCAGCTAATCTCGTGCTGATCGACTGCCGATCGGCCGACTAATCGAGGAGATTGTGAGGTCCCCTGTTTTGGCCCAAAGGAAGCCGTGGGAAGAAGAAGGAAGGAAAAGAAAAAGAAAAAAAAAAGAAAAAGAAAAAGAAAAAGAAAAAGAAAAAAAAAAGAAAAAAAGAAGAAAAAAATAGAAAAAAAATATATAGACTCTCTCCTCTCTCTCTCTCCCCCTCTTTTCTTCTCTCTACTTTCTCTTTCTCTCTCTAGTCTCTCTACTTTCTCTCTCTACTTTTTCTCTCTAGATTATTTCTCTCTCCTAAGATTTTCTAAAATTTTGAGAAGAATGATGATGAATTTAAATGATTCTAGTGATAGATTTTTGATCTGCGATCGTCGGACGGTACACCGACACCCACTTTGATCAGATTAGATATTTTTAAGATTCTATTTTTCATGATTTTATTGAATTATCCACATGATAATTGTAGCATGATTTGATCTGATCGATCGGATTTATTGAATCATATTGTCTGAGGAGTCCAAGATGAATTTTCTCTCTCTAAAATTTTTTCTCTCTAAACCATTTCTCTCTCGATCGATTTCTCTCTCTAAAAAAAAGTTAGTCAATGAAAGAATTTTTTTTAATATTTTTGATCTAATAAAAAATCTTGATCTATGATTGTCAGACAGCGTACTGGCACCCACCTTGATCAGATTAAATATCTTTAGATTTTATCACCCATGATTCTATTAAATTATCCATGTGATAATTTCAGCATGATTTGATTAATTTATCTTGATCTGATCAATCAAATTTGTTGAACCGTATCGTCTGATTAGTACAGATTCATCTTCATAAATTTCTCTCTCTAGATATGTATCTCTCTAAAAGTTTATTTTTTTTAGAATTTATCAAGAAAAAAAATTTTATTTTGATGAGTTTGAATGATTCTGGTGAAAGTATCCTGATCTATGATTGTCAGGTAGTATGCCAGCACCTTGATCAGACCATGAATCCTTAGATTTGATCATCCATGATTTCGATTTAATCATGACTGGATTTGATCATGTTGATTTCACCAATCGAGATATTACATCAATTGTAATGTTAGATTATGTCATCTGATTAATTTGAATTGTACCTCATAAATTCTCTCTCCTCTAATTTTCTCTCTCTACTTGATTTTATGAAACCAATGAAGAAACCTCGATCCTATCACTTCGGATCTGATTTGATCTGATAGTCAAACTTTGGATCGTCTATATCCTAATTAGATTTTAATTAGATGAAATTAGATGATCAGACCCAATCTAAACCATTGAAATATGATATTCGTATTCTTTTTGATTATTGAATTTGATCTCGTATAGGTATCATTGACACCTGATAATCGGATATTGTGATATGGTTTATGAACCGAAGAATTTTGGAAGAAAATGTATAGAATTATGTGGATTTATTGGAATGCGCTCGAGATAAGTAATATTTCACTTTTTCTAGATTTATCGATAAATTATAAAATATTTTTTTGATATGATTTATGAAACGATGCATGAATTGGATGAATGATATTTTGTTATGAAAATATCTTATTTAAAATATTATGATGAAGCATGATTGAACATATTGATTTTATGATGTATTATATTGATTGATTTCGATACTACATGATTATATATTTTCTTATTAAAATTAGAATATGAAACATGATTTATAAAGAATTCTGATATAAGAACAATATGAATTGACAACCTGACTATGTAAAGGACCCCGCCAATAGGGGTATATACGTTGGTAATTGATTTGTCCTGAGGGTTTATGTCGCCAGAGAGACCAGCGACAAACCGTCAGAGAGACCAGCGATTCTGAAGGACTTTGCTGCCAGATGATTCGCAGCTCTCCACAAGAAGATACGCGGTGTTATGACCCTGCCACAGAAAAAATATGGTCATAGCTCATGGTTGACGAAAAGAATTTAAGAATGAAAGAAATTGAAATCTTGAAAGAAATTTAAATTTTGAAAAAGAAATAAATTTGGCATGAACTATTTGCATAATCGAAATTGATTTCAAATTGATGAACTCGATATACTTATTTTCTATAAATGATTATTTACTTTAATGCCTGATGAAATTTGTTGAAAGTGATCATTGCTTACTGGGCTGTCTAGTTCATTACCTCCTATTTTACTATTTTTACAGATGTTGAGGAATTAAAATGATACAAGATATGAATGGAAGAATGATTCAAAGCAGAATCTCCAAACTTTTATTTTAGGTTGAAAGTCTTATTGAATTTAATGTAAGGCCTATGAATTATTGTTGTATTTATTGAGATATTAAAGAAGAAATTTAGATCGTTATGTTTTGGATTTAAATTATTGACTAATTATTCCGCTATTGTTTTAGGATAGTATGATAAGATGCCTTGCATGCTTATGGGAAGAGTTTCTTATGAGTATGCGGCGGTTGTCATGATCTTCGATTCACAATTTTGAGTCGGAGGCGTAACAGTCTTCCTCTCAATCTCAGAAGAGATGGTAGAAATATCCAGCTACCTAGATCAAGCAGCCTTTGTAGAATCCTAATCCATTCTAGCTCAAAAAGCAAAACGACATGGCTCTTGGACGACCAGAGAGCTAGCTCCTAATGAATTCTTTGTGGCTTTCCTAGGTAAACCAACAATACAAGCTCTCATGGCACAAGGTCATATCAGAGGGGATGGATTGACACTGATTGTGAACCACTGGGACCAATTTCAAGAAGGAGCTCATCACAACCTTATGCTCAAGATATATGCCACCCTTTACAATTTTTCATTTTTCTGCTAGACTACGGAGGCTGTGGCGATAATCATATCTGCCTTTGGCATCCCCCATCATGCAAAGTAGATCAAGCCTTCAATGGGATGATCTCTGGGGTTTCGACATCATTTTCTTTTGCAAAAATTTTGAGAGTATCCCTGAAGTTATTGAGGTAACTACTGGGTCATATACATATTATATCACTTTAACCATGAATTTTGTTATTGAATAAGGACCCAGGCTTGGTGATTCATCATCAAGCTTGGAAGATGATTCAGATGATGATGGTGGGGATGAATGGGAATTCTGGAATGGATCAACTGGATGCATCCCAAACCAGGATGCTTTGCGACAACACATGGGCCAATCAGATGGAGAATATCAGTCGTGTGATATTCTCTAACTGTAGAAAATAGAGGCAAGCCTAACTCTAACTGTAGAACTGACTTGGAAGTCCTCTTAGTGACTAGGGTTGATCCAACCCTAATCAATATCACCTTGGTTGCTAAACGAGTCCAGCTAGACCTCTATGGGAAGCTACATTTTAGGGTATTAACTTTCCCCTCATCCGTTGAAGCTTATTCCTAAGCAACGGGTAACCTTTCCTAGTGGTTTGAATTTCAAAACCCTTGCTACCATTACCCCTCTCTTGGAATGGGAGAAGACAGTGATACATCACCTGCTTAGCTGACCATTAGGCCTACATCCTCCCTACAATAGCATCGAGCAAATAGATGGCACTAACCGTTGCAGTGTCCAGGGCCTTTCCAACTATCCTCGCTGACCTGCAAACTCAACCCCTGAGTCAGCCCATCTAGCTACAATTCCTAACGCAAGCCCATGCTGCTCCAAGGATGTCTCTACCAGAACAATCAAATGGAGTGCTTGAATCTAGGCAAAGAAGGTGAAAACCCTCGAAATGATTGATGCAGAGTTTAAACCAAAAGATGTTCTCTTTCTCAACACTCTCACACCGACTAAATTTCGAGCCCTTGGGAAAAAAAGGGGCGTACCCTTTCATGACACTGACTCATCGGACATAATCAACCTCAAGGAGATGGAAAGTCAAAGGTGTGGCTTAGCAGTGGCCACTACTTGCAACTGATGAGAACTACCTGCTTCGTCTACCTATCTATCTGCCCCAAGATGACAGTAATCAACAATTACGACCATAGCATAAAAATGTAGCTTCATTACTAATTTCTACTTACCTAATCCCTCTGGTTTTTGTTGGTGGAGAAAACAATCGACCACATTTTGAAGAACTTTCTAGATGTAGATATATGAAGTGTAATCTGACAATATGTATGTGGTTGTGTTTAGCTAAAAGTGCACCATGTTTCTTGTTAAGACAGCATGAGCTTGGTATTCTAGAATGTTAGAGGATTAGCCCTTAAACAAATAACAGTTAGAGATATAATAACCCAAGCCAATTATGCTCTTGCAAGCTTTTAGGGAACTAAACTCAGCGACACGACTAGTACACATATTCTCAGCTCATGTGTCAAAAACTTTGATACTTGGAGTGTGATTAATGCAAATGGTTCATCTGGAGGTCTCCTAAATGTCTAGAACTCATCTCTGGTTGATGGTCAGATATTCTATTAAGGTAAATACTCACTTAGTACCCTGCACCACCTTCGACAACCTCCCATGAACCAGATGTAATGGCTAATCACAACTGTGTATGGGCCAAATGATCAACATTGGCGATCAGATTTCTTCTATGAGTTAGCCCACATTCAAAACAAATGGCAGGGGCATTGGATCATACTAGAAGACTTCAACGCAATTAGATTTTTAGACGAAAGGAAGGGAAGTAATAGCAGTATTTCTGTCACAGAGGAGTTCAACCTCTTGATGGATTGATGCGATCGCGATGCTGTCGTTAGGACACCGTGATTATCAATCAAATTCCGACTTCAATAAAAATTAAAAACATGTAGAAAGTAGTGAGTCGGATCGAATCCACAGAGAAGGCAGAATTTTAACTTGAAATCTTTGATTTTATAAAAAATAAAATAAAATTTTGGAGAAAATAATTTAAGTCGAAAAATAAAAATTAAAAGTGCGAAAAATAAATCAGATACTAAGATCTACTAAATAGATCCTAGCATCTACTTGCAATAAAAATAAATAATAAAAATTTAAAAAGTATAAAAATAAATTGGTACTAAGATCTACTAATTAGATCCTAGTATCTACGTGCAAAAAATAAAAGACAGGAATTTAAAGTGCAGAAAAATAAATTTTGCATTAATTGAAATTGAAATTCAAGTACAAAGAATTTAAAAGAAACAATAAAATAAAATAAAAATAAAACTATAACAAGGATCTGAAATTGATCAGCCAAGCCTCGTCGGAAAGATGGTTGATGACCTCTCCGTCTTCCGTCATACTCCGTAGAGCGAACCGGCTTCTCTCCTTCTTTTTCTTGGGTTCCTAAAGCTATTTTATTTTTTTCTATTTTTTTTCCTCACTTTCTACTCAATTTTTCTGCTCTCAAAGCTTATTCCTGGACCCCCTATTTATAGATGAATTTTTCATAATTTTTTGGTAGGAAAAGGAGTCCTAAAACCTTTAGAAATCGTATTAATCTCCTTAGAAATATTTCTGGCCGTCGGATCAGCTTCGGACTGTCCAGATCTGATCAAAAATCATAGTTTTAATCCTTATCAAAGTCGGATCGAACCGTTGGATCTGGATTCTGATGAAGTTCTGGCCGTCGGATCGCGCAAAAGAATCCTATTCAAAGTCGGGAGTGATAACAGCCGTTGGATCACGTGATGGATTGCTTTTGGGCCATCGGATCGCGCAAAAGAATCCTATTCAAAATCGACAATAAGTCTGAACCGTCGGATCTGGGTCGGATTGAATCTCAACCGTTGGATCACACCCAGGATTTTTCTCTCGTTGTGAACCGCGCTTGTGGACCGCATGAAGTTTCTTGTGGACCGCGTCCTGGCTCTGTGGACCGATCGATCGGTCCACCGTACACTGAAGGCTATTTTCTTTATTTTTTAGGATATTTTGGTTCGATTTTTACTCCAACTTTTTTGCCTGAAAAATAAGAAAAATATGCATTAAATTTTTCAAAAATTTTTCTTCATTTTGATGCTTAAATTACTCAATTAAATTAATATCTATTTTTTTATAAATATATCTAATTTCATATTTTTTTTTAAAATTACTTATTTTTTAAGAAAATTCAATAAATTCATGAAATTAAGATTTTTAAGAAGATGTTAGCACCATAAATTACCAAAAATACCTACAATAAATGTAAAAATATACCACTTATCACACTCTCCAACTTGAACTTTGCTCGTCCTCGAGTAAAAAAAGAATTTAGAATTAAGTACCATTTAACTTAAAGTTTCGAATTTCACCAAACAATTTTCAAAAGACTATTGATGTTCAGTAGAGTGTGAATGAGGTATGTCATTGGGATATTAATACTAGTCAATATAAGAGTTAAACTAAGAATACTAAATTTTTTTTCTGAATTTTTCCAAATTATCGCTACCTTTATCTCTAAATTATTAACATTCATATGGATAAGTATATTGTTACTCTGTCCTTCATTTATTGATTGATTTTTTTTTTTCGTACTGCTATTGAGTGTCTTAATCCCTTAAGCTTTCTGTTTGACCCATGTAGCGAGTTTTTAGTCAATGACCCCCAAACCAGTTAGCTTTAGGGCACTAGATATAAAATATCCCTCGAACCTACTTGCTCGAATCAAACAGGTTACGAGTTAAAAGTAGTTTTACAACAAAGCTTCTTTGCCCTTCATACCTTTTGATATGAAACTCAATGCTTGCTTAGGCAAAGAGGCCCGATTACTCAGCATGAAGTACTTGGAAACTTTTTTTTTTAAAATATATGAAGAAACGTATAGTTACCCTACACAAGCCCATAAAAAGTAAACTCTTCTTTGATGTTGGTAGAAAAACTTAGAAATGCTCAAAGAAAACTGTTTAAGTTCTAAACTTAACTCTTTATTGAGTTTTCTTAATACTTGATCCCTCAATATCTCACAAACTCTCTGATATGTACATCAATTTTTCTTTAAAATGCTTGATTTAACTCGATTCTTAAGTGTGATCAGATGCTTAAATACTAACTTACTTGAGGACTTAAAAAAAATTTTATTCTCTCACCCAACTTAATCAACATTGTCCTCAATGGAGCAGAAAAAATGAACGGTGCATGTAAAGAGAAAGAAAAGGAGAGATATCACCTGATCTATAAGTCTTTTTAAAACTAATTCTCTCCCCAACTTAGTCAAGATTATTTTCAAATCCCTACAAAAGACATAAAGTAAGACTCAATTATCCTAAATAAAATGCAAAAAAAAGCAAAGGCAAAAGTAAAAATCAAAAACTTGAAAACTGGGTTGCCTCCCAGGAAGCGCTAAGTTTACCGTCTTCAGCCAGACCATGCTAATTCTCTCACCTATCCTGTGTCGGATATTGAATTAACAAATTTCAATGATTTTGGATTGCCAATATTATAAAGATGGCCTATGATAAATTTTAGTATTTTATTACCAATCTTCAAAAAGTATTTCACATCTCCATTTTTAATTGTAGTAAGATAATTTTTAGATCCTTGTTTGTTGAGAATTTCTCCTATTTGGTCTTCTATAATGCTCATAAATTGAGTTTTTAGTTTAAGAGTTAAGTTCGATACAATGGATACTGGAAGGATGCCATTTAATTCTAAACATGTATTCTCAAGTGTAACTGAGGACGATTTCAATTTTAGAGGGGATGGTGATTCTAAAGAAGAAGAACCAACTTCTAGGGCTGAAGAAAATGGAACTTTTGATGAATATATCTTGGGTAACTCATCCGCTCTCTTTTCTTTATCACTTATATCAGTAAAAATTTTGGACTCAGGTTCTTCTATTGGGTTAGTCTCAATACTAACCTCTTCTTCAAAATTTATATTTTGGCTAGCATCAGTACTAGCCTTACTCATCTGGTCTTGATATGGGTCTTTAAGAATCCTACCACTTCTAAGTTCAGTAATTGCTTTGGTATTTTCAAATTAAGGATTCTTAGATGGGACATTGGATTAATGACTAGGTCCAGGTGATTGATGGATGGATGGGTCATTTTTAAAATTCGATATTAGTTCATTTGGCAATTGACCTAGTTCTCTCCTCATGGTAGATTCAGTTAATTATCCTATTTATGCTTCTAGCCTAGCGATAGATTGTCGTTGGGTCATGATCATTTGTTGAAGTTGGCTAAATCTATCGTTGGCTAGATTGATCTGTTGAGGAGGTGGGTATAACGGTTGATTGTAATAAGATGACTGAGTAGGCTGACTAGTCTGACCACTATTATAAGCATAGTTTTGATATTGGGGCATACTCTGAAAGTTTTACAAAAGAAGAATTTGGGTATGAGCCTGAGTCTGTTGGGGTCTCCAAGAAAAATTAGGATGGTTCCTCCAATCTTGCTTATATGCATTTAAAAATGGGTCATTGACAGGATTAGAGTAACCTTGAGTAGCTTGAACTTGTTCTTGGATAAAAGGTGAAAACTATTCAGTCGTTGGACATTCGCTCACATGATGGGCCGGGCTAGCACAGATAAAATAAATCTCTTAATAATTAGATGGTGGTGTGTATTGTGCAGGAGATTGTTGACCTAATGCTAGGAACTGATCAAATTTCTGGACAAGAAGGTCGACTTTATCTAATCTTTGGGCTATTAGGTTCAGATCGATCTTAGGACTAGAGTTTGTTTGCTTGATCTCAAAAATTTCTGCTCGCTTTTGGTGAGGGATTGATCTTTCGTAAGAGAATAATGAAGCATGATTGATTAAATTTTTACTCAAAGTTTCAAACAAAGTATAGGCTTCATCCTCACTTTTACTCATGAATGCACCCCCACAAGATGTATCTACCATCTGTCTGTATTGGTTACCTAAACCCTCATAAAAAGTTTGAACAATTTGCCACTTAGATAGACTATGATGTGGGCATTTTCTAAGAAGTTCCTAAGTCTCTCCCATGATTCATGAATTTGTTCTCCTGGAAGCTGAGCAAATTCAGTGATGGCTCGCCTCATAGTGTTGGTTCGACCTATGGGATAGAATTTTTTAAGAAACTCGTGCTGCATTTCAGCCCAAGTTTGGATTGGTCTCTCTATTGTGCCAAGCCAGTACGTACTTGGCTTTATCTTTAAGTGAGAAGGGGAATAAGGTCAATCTAAGTGCATCATTAGTAAAATTTTGAATTTTTACCATGGAATAAATTTTTAAGAACTCATCCAGATGCTTGTAAGGATCTTCATTAGTATTCCCATAGAAAGACGGAAGCATTTGGATTGTGGTCGACTTGATCTCATAGTGGCTTGCAGGGATATCAGGTAAGTGGATACAAGTCGATGGATTATAGGTGGAAGGAATAAAATATTCCTTCATCTGCCTAGGTGGTTCTCTAAGATCTCCAACCATCTGATTTTCAGGTTTAATATGAATCAACCGTTCAATCTCAAGATTGGGTTTAACTAGATCAGGATAGAGAGATCTTCTACCTTGCATATACCAGTACAAATGCTAATGTATGATTCAAGTTTTGTTTTTGTTTCGTCTCTTTCTTTTTTTAAGAGAAAAAGGAGAGAGAAGAAGAAAGAGCCCTAGACCTAGATACGTAAGGTGGGAAGAATTAGTTGTGGTTTAGTGTTAATTACAATCAAGTTAGCAAATAATTAAACCTAGACACCTATGGGTTTCTTAGATCTAACAGTTTGATGTAGAGCGGCTTAGTATAGATACAAATTGGGTTTGTTCTCACTTCCTTCAACTAGTCAAGTAAGAGGTGGGATCATGGAGGTCCCTCCGTTGCTTGCCTTAGACACCAATTGAATTGGCTAGGTAAGCTAACGGAACCAATTAAATAACCACAAATCCACTTAGGCTGAGCCTTTATAACCTCTTGCCTTAGACACCAGTTTCAGGAGTGAGTCCAGACTTATTTTGCACTTGACTTGACCACAATACTCAGAACTGAACTCGATTAATACTAGGAGCCAATGTCTACTTGATTTTAGTTAGGCTAGGGTTAATGTGGGATGCTGGTTGGTTGTTTCTGGACCAAGGAAGGGTGATGAAATCCCCATCTTATCTTGTTATAGGTATTGTCCTTAAATTGATTTGAGATGAATATGCACAACTAATTTCAAATAAGGGGTTCTATGCAACTAAATTAGATGCATGAAACTAATAAAATTTAAAAGCTTACCTTGTCTCCAGCAATCACCAAAAATAAATCTACAATGATGAATGCTCCTAAAAATTAAGTTTCTACTCTTGTCATGCAATTTTTATTAGGTTTATGCAGATAAATTTTAGGTTAATTAAAAAAAATAGTAATTAATACTAAAAAAATTAGTTAAGGCTAGGGTTAGGATTGATCTCACTAACTTGAAAGCTTTCTATCTCTCTTTTTTTTTTTGAATTTTTGAATTTTTTTCTGCAAAAAGATAAAAAAAGTTAGTAAGCAATAGTCACAAGAAAATCAAAGAAATCAAATATTAAAATTGGTGCCTTCCCCGGCAACAGCGCCAAAAATTGATGCGATCGCGATGCTGTCGTTAGGACATCGTGATTATCAATCAAATTTCGACTTCAATAAAAATTAAAAATATGTAGAAAGTAGTGAGTCAGATCGAATCCACAGAGAAGGCAGAATTTTGACTTGAAATCTTTGATTTTATAAAAAAAATAAAATTTTGGAGAAAGTAATTTAAGTCAAAAAATAAAAATTAAAAGTGCAAAAAGTAAATCGGGTACTAAGATCTACTAACTAGATCCTAGCATCTACTTGCAATAAAAATAAATAATAAAAATTTAAAAAATATAAAAATAAATTGGTACTAAGATCTACTAATTAGATCCTAGCATCTACGTGCAAAAAAATAAAAGACAGAAATTTAAAGTGCAGAAAAATAAATTTTACATTAATTGAAATTGAAATTCAAGTACAAAGAATTTAAAAGAAATAATAAAATAAAATAAAAATAAAACTGTAACAAGGATCTGAAGTTGATCAGTCAAGCCTCGTCGGAAAGATGGTTGATGACATCTTCATCTTCCGTTGTACTCCGTAGAGCGAACCGACTTCTCTCCTTATTTTTCTTGGGTCCCTAAAGCTATTTTATTTTTTTTCTATTTTTTTTCTCACTTTCTACTCAATTTTTCTGCTCTCAAAGCTTATTCTCGGAGCCCCTATTTATAGATGAATTTTTCATAATTTTTTGGTAGGAAAAGGAATTCTAAAATCCTTAAAAATCGTACTAATCTTCTTAGAAATATTTCTGACCGTTGGATCAGCTTCGGACCGTCCAGATCTAATCAAAAATCATAATTTTAAAGTCGGATCAAATGTCAGCCGTTGGATCTGGGTTCTGATGAAGTTCTGGCTGTCAGATCGTGCAAAAGAATCCTATTCAAAGTCGGAAGCGATAACAGCCGTTGGATCACGTGATGGATTGCTTCTGAGCCGTCGGATCACGCAAAAGAATCCTATTCAAAATCGACAACGAGTCTGAACCGTCGGATCTGGATCGGATTGAATCTCAACCGTTGGATCACGCCCAGGATCTTTCTCTCGCTGTGAACTACGCCTGTGGACCGCGTAAAGTTTCCTATGGACCGCGCCCTGGCTCTGTGGACCGACCGATCGGTCCACCGTGCACCGAAGACTATTTTTTTATTTTTTAGGATATTTTGGCTCGATTTTTGCTCCGATTTTTTTGCTTGAAAAATAAGAAAAGTATGCATTAAATTTTTCAAAAATTTCTCTTCATTTTGGTGCTTAAATTACTCAATTAAATTAATATCTATTTTTTTATAAATATATCTAATTTTATATTTTTTTTAAAATTATTTATTTTTTAAAAAAAATCAATAAATTCATGAAATTAAAGTTTTTAAGAAGATGTTAGCATCATAAATTATCAAAAATATCTATAATAAATATAAAAATATATCACTTATCATAGATCACCATCAACTGGTCAAAATAAAGCTGATTCAACTCTTACTTATGCGGTCAAACCACCGTGATTCACCTTTAATGGCTAAGTTGGATAGGTATTTGGTCACTACTGATTGGATAGAATAGTAGCCCACCGGCAGTGTTGATGCCGCTCTCTAAAACCACCTTTGACCACTATCCCCTCAACCTGGAATTTCGCAAGTGGCCAACATGTAGGAAGTCTTTTCAATTTGATCTCTTCTGGCTACTAAAGCAAGAACTCAAAGATCTTGTAGGAGCTTGGTGGAAGGCAGCACTAAGCTCCCTTGATGCATCTGCTAACCTAGTCATGAAGCTGGATTTTTTAAGGGTGAAGCTCCAGACCTAGAATCGAATTGAAAATGAAAATATGCTAGTGAAGAAAACTCAAGTTAAGGAGCAAATTTTTGAACTTGATTCATAAGAAGAGATTAGATGTTTATCAACGGAAGAGGAAATTATCCAAACCGACTGCAAGAAACAGAAGTAATGGATAGCCCATTTTTAGAAGAGGAAATTAGAAATGCAGTTTTTAGTTTACCCAAAGGGAAAGCTTCTGGCCCTGATGGATACCCAAAAGAATTTTATCAGGTCTTTTGGGATCTTATCAAGAGTGGCATATGCAACTTCTTTAGTAAGTTCCATGTTGGTAACATAGGTATATCCAGGCTTAGTTACACTTTTATCTCACTTATACCTAAGAAACAAGAATGTAAAATTGTACGAGACTACCAACCAATCAGCTTGATAAACAGAGTGCACAAGATCCTATCTAAAGTGTTATATATCTGGCTGTCCAAATTCTCCGGCGACCTCATATTAGATGAACAGGCAGCCTTTATTAAAGGGTGCCAAATAAATGATAGCTTCCTCACATGGCAGAGATCATCTCTTACAATCGAATAATAAAAATCTCAGGATTATTACTTAAACTAGACTTCGAGAAAGCCTTCAACAATGTGAGCTGGCCTTTCCTACCTGCCATCTTAAAGACAAGAGGGTTAAGCGATAAATGGTGTAAGTGGGCAGAATGTATTCTGACAACCAATAAGGTTGCACTCCTTAATGGCAGTCCAACGAAATAGATCAAGATGCGACATGGTTTGAAGCAACAAGATCCACTATATCCCATCCTTTTTATCTTAGTCACAGGTGTGCTGAACCAGCTGTTGAAACTAGCAGTTAGGAATTGTGTTATAGCCCAAGCCCAAGCCCAATTGAGAAGACCCAAGCCCATTTTAAAAAAAAAAAAAAAAAAAAAAAAAAACAAGAACAGGGGAACCGGGAAGAAGACTCCCGGTAGGAGTCTTCTTCTCCGATTAAACCACCGTGATCAGGAGTCCTAGGATGATCAGGAGTCCTAGGGCTCTCTATAAAGAGACCTCCCCCTTCCTAAGAGACCACCCACCAGTCTTTTTTCCCTCTTTTCCTCCCTAATTCCTCCAATTGAAGCCGCGGCCCTTGATTCGTGCTCACCGTGATTTTTCGCCGGCAGGATCACCGGAGGCCGAGGTAAGCTTTCCTCCTCTTCCTCTCTTCTTTCTCCTTCTTCCCGTGCCTCTGTGCACAACTGCCGGCAACGGGTGTCGTCGGATTTTGTCAGAGAAAGGACCCCTGTTTGGTCTCTTCTTCTCTTTGATTTTCCGACGCCGGCGATCACTGCCAACCGCCGGCCTTGCCTTTCCGAACTCGAGAGAGTTGCCCCCCTCTGCTGCCGATTTTCACCGTGTCGGCCATGGCCTGAACGGTCGATCAAGGGAGGGGACCTGCCGGTCCCCTGTTTTGGCCAGGAAGGAGCCCGAGAGAAAAGAAAAGAAAAGAAAAGAAAAGAAAAAAAAAGAAAAGAAAAAGAAGAAAAAGAGAAAAAGAAAATATATATATATATATATGTATATATATAAATAATAATAATAAATGAATAATAATAATAATAATAATAATAATAATAATAATAATAATAATAATAATAATAATAATAATAATAAAAATACAAGAAGACTTTCCATGGATCAATCCAAAAAAATCCTGGATATTATCATCTAGTCGATCCATGTGAGGACATTGGATTTTAAAAATTTTATATTTTTTAATTCGATAAAATTTTGATCAAAAAAATATGATTATTGACGTATCAGGTCCGGAGAAGGATTTTCAAGATTTCTAGGATCTCTAATTTGGATTTTGTTTTGAGGTAAGTAGTGTTTACTTTTATTAAATTTATCTGATAAATTATAAATTCTGAATTATATAAATTCATGGCATGCTTGTGATTGAAAATATTTATTGAAATTAATTATTATTGAAAATAATTATTGAAATTACTTATGATTGAAGTTATTTATTAAAATTATTTATGATTGAAGTTATTTGTTGAAAATTATTATGATGATGTATGATCATAAAGAATGATATGATTTAATTTGGCTCGAATATCATCTTTTTATATTATTTTCGAAATAATACATGAATTGGAAGATGATATGAATTGACAACCTGACTATGTAAAGGACCCCGTCAATAGGGGCATATACGTTGGCAATTGATTTGTCCTGAGGGTTTATGTCGCCAGCAAAACCAGCGACATGTCGCTAAAGAGACCAACGACAAACCACCAGCGAGACCAGCGGTTCTGAAGGATTTGCTGTCAGATGATTCGCAGCCTACCACAAGAAGATACGCAGTATTATGACCCTACCACAAAAAAAATATGGTCATAGTCATAGTTGGTAAAAAGAACTTAAGAAATTTGATGAATTTAAGATGAGAAGCATAAGTTAAAATTATGATGAATTAAAATTTTATATATGATTGATAGTGTGATGAATTAAATTATGAATTCATGAATTTACATATTGATTTTGTTATTATCAGTAAATTGATATGTATAGTATTATTGCCTGATTTATTCAGTTAAAGATATATACTGCTTACTGAGCTATTTAGCTCATGATGAGTTTTATATTTTTCTTTACAGATCCAGAAAATTGACATGATACGGGATTTCGGTTGAGAGAGCGATTAGAGATGGAGTTAGCTCATTTGATTTAGAATTTTCTCAGAATTGATGCAAGACTTTTATTTTAAGTGATTGACTTTGTCAGACAATTATTTTTCTTTTGGACACTGAGTTTTGATTTGTTATTTGAACTAAGATTTGATTGTTAAAAATTAAAAAATTATTTAACTTTATGTGTAAGATATCATGATGAGATGCCTTGCATGCTCATGGAAAAAGTTTCTTATGAGTATGTGGCGGTTGTCATGACCTTCGACTCACAATCTCGGATCAGGGGCGTGATAATTAATATGGTATTAGAGCATAAGTAGATAGATAAAGACATGTAGAATAGAATGAGTGAGTGATGGGTAGATATTAGAAAATTTGAGAGGTTAGTTATGATGATTATGATCTGACCTGTCTCAAGTAAGTTTATAACTTTATTAAAGATAAGTTATTATCTCAAATTTGTCATAGGTCAATATGCCTCCACGACGAACGAAGAATACTCAATGAGCGATAGGAGGGACATCAAATCCACTTGGTGATAACACTCCCCAATTGAATAGCGACACATCTCAGCAGGAGGGAATCATTGATCCTACTGAAAATACTCCGACAATACAGGAGGAGCCGAACATAACTCAACTAATGCAAACTCTGATCGGAGTAGTTCAAACACAGCAACAGTTACTTCAACAATAACATGCACAGCCACGTCAGCATCCTCCACCGATATCTAGATATGGAGAATATCCGATGCAGAGAAACCATATTATCGAGTTTAAGAAGCTAGTCCCTCTATCCTTCAAAGGGACCATCGAGCCACTGGAAGCAGATAACTAGATTATGGAAATGGAGAAGACATTCGTCATACAAGAATGTCATGATGAAGAGAAGATCTGCTACACAGCATATCTGTTATAAGGCGAGGCATACAACTAGTGGCGTATACTTGAACAAAAATATGAACACGATAGGATACCACTCACTTGGGAGAGATTTCGAGATGAATTCTTTGACAAGTACTTTCCTCGAAGTGTCAGAATACAGAAAGAGTAGGAGTTCATTCATCTGAAATAGGAGAATAGATCCATTGCAGAATATGAAGCTAAATTCACGGAGTTAGCCAAGTTCGTTCCAAGATTAGTTGAGATTGAGCAAGACAGAGTACATAAATTTGAAATGGGACTGAAAATAAAAATTAGAAAATAAGTTGTACCCTACGAGTTAACTACTTATGTCTCAGTTGTGAATAAAGCTCTAATAATTGAGAGAAAAGTAAATGAAGCACATGCAGAGAGAGAACGGAATCAGAAGAAGAGAAATAGGTTTGGTAGAACTCAAGGATGAAATCAGAACAATAAGGGTCCAGCAAAGAAGCCAGCAATGATAAAAATCGTGAGAATGAGACAGTTAAATGTTCGAGATGTGGCCGAAGAGAGCATGAGTCTTCTAATTGCCCATGGAATACTGGTTTTTATTTTAGCTGTGGACAAAAGAGACACAAAATTGTAGATTACCCCCAGAGGAATGAGAATAGACCCACACAAACAAAGGATGGAGGTCAAAGGCCGAAAACTCAAGGAAGGATCTATGTACTCACACAACAGGATGCTCAGGCCTCTAATGCAGTGGTGACAGGTATCATTCCTGTATCTGGTATTTATGCTTCAATTTTGTTTGATTCTGGTGCTACACACTCCTTTATATCCACTACTTTTATTAGACAACATGATATAGTATGTGAATCTATGAAAATCAAATTATATGTTGAGACACCAGTAGGTGGTATTTTGAGTACCGAAAGTGTGTGCAAGTCATGTAGTATCAGAATAGGAGAAAGAGAATTACCGACAGATTTGGTGGTTCTAGATATGCATGATTTCGATGTCATTCTAGGAATGGATTGGCTTGCTACTTATCATGCCTCTGTGGATTATCATGAAAAGAGAGTGAACTTTTAAATACTGAAAGAATTAATATTCAATTTTGATGGAAGTACAGGAACCACCCCTCCACGTATTATTTTATTTGTGCAAGCTAGACAGATGCTAAGAAAGGGATGTAGAGGTTACCTAGTATCAATAAAGAATAAAGAACATGATGAATTGAAGTTACAGGATATTTCTATCGTAAATGAATTTTTGGATGTATTCATTGATGATTTAACCGAACTACCACCAGACAGAGAAATTAAATTTACCATTGAGTTGGTACCCAATATCGGTCTGATTTCTAAAGCTCCTTACCGAATGGCTCCTATGGAGTTAAAGGAGTTAAAAGATCAATTACAGGATTTGTTGGATAAAGATTTTATAAGGCCTAGTGTATCTCTTTGGGGAGCTCCAGTCTTATTTGTGAAGAAGAAAGATGGTAGTATGAGATTTTGTATCGACTATAGAGAGTTGAATAAGAATACTATCAGAAATAAGTATCCTCTATCTCGAATCGATGATTTGTTTGATCAGCTACAAGGTGCGCAAGTCTTTTCGAAAATTGATCTTTGTTCAGGATATCATTAGTTAAAAATT